>NW_022146390.1:222094-410582 GCF_002938485.1 Sitophilus oryzae | reverse complement strand
CCTACGCGTTGCGAAATCAAGAAGCGTCCACGATTTCTTTGATGCCCTTGTTAAGAATGGATCTGCAGGTTTGGTGTCCCCATGGAGCTTCATTCAGATCGGGGAAGAAACTTCGAGTCCAATCTGTTCCAAGGCGTCTGTGAGGTCCTTAACATCCGCAAGACTAGGACGACTGCTCTGCATCCACAATCCGATGGGATGGTTGAACGCATGAACAGAACCATCAACCGTTATTTGACCAAAGTAGTCTCTGACCACCAAAGAGACTGGGACAAATTTCTTCACCTGTTCCTGTTGGCCTATCGTTCATCCGTCCAAGAATCTACAGGGCAAACTCCAGCCAGCATCGTTATGGGACGGGAAGTACGCCTACCTTGTGATCTGAAGTTTGGTTGTCGACCGGGAGAATATGTCGCTGGAGAAGATTATGTCCACACACTACGTCAAAGGATGGACGACATCCATCAGCGAGTCCGCCTAAATATTCAAAGCGCTAGTGACCGAATGAAGGAGCACTACGACATTCAAGCTGAGCATGGGGATACCAACCAGGGAATTTGGTGTGGCTATACAACCCGCGGAGACGTCGTGGGTTATCTCCGAAACTACAATCCTCGTGGGAAGGGCCATACGAAGTCATGGATAGGATTAATGACGTCGTATACCGTATCAGAAAATTGCCAAAAGGAAACCGAGGGTAGTCCATTTTAACCGTTTGAGCCCCTACCAAGGCGAAATAGGAGATCGTGCTGGGACCGTGAGAACCTGCAGCTTTGATCCCCTGATTCGGAGATGTCCTTTGATGATTTCATGGCCCGATACAACAGCGGTGAGAAGGCTCGCTATGGTGTAACCAAAGGAGATCAACGAGACCTCTTTTCCGTGCCTCCTGATTATTCGCTCGCTCATTGTGGGGCTCGAGATTTGCGGATGTCCAGAGGAATCGCTGCGACTTTCAATGAGAAGTTTGGGCGTGTCGGCGAACTACGCCGACAGGATCCAGAGGTTTGAAGCGTCTTGAGGCTAACCGACAATGCACATGGTCAAGCAAGTCACATCTTCTACCTGGTCGCCAAGGAATGGTCCCCGAGGTAAGCCGACTTATCTCAATCTATGGGAGACCCTGATTGAACTGAGAAGCCCTGCTAAACAACAACATTGCACGATTAGCCATTCAGAAGCTGGCGTGTGGACTCGATGGTTTGAGTTGGCGTACAATCCGGAACATGATTGAAGTCTTGTTCAGATTTACGGGAATAGAGATCCTCGTTTGCTGCCACAACCCAAAGCTGAGATCGGGGAGAAAACTGTGGACTGCTATTTCTACCAGACTTCGCAATTTACCAGGGGCCAGCTTTGCGAATACCTTCATTCACCGTGTACATCTCGGGACGAGCATGTGCCTAAGAAGAGGGCAGTGTTGCGGACCCGTGTGGACTCGACTAACCTAACTATATGTCCCGCCCTCAGATGACCTTAACATCGCATTAAAGAATAGACACCGTAATGATTCAATCGTTCGAGAAAGATCGAGGAGTCCTACTGGAATGGACTAGTACATACGAGAACATTCCGAAGAAATTCTTCTCTACGCACCTAACGATCTATGGACTATTCTAGAGTTCTTTACCTGTCGGTATAAAAGCCGGCGGCTGTGGTCTACAGGGGGCAGTTATAAATATACCAGTGCAGTTGACGCGCTAAAATTCAAAATAAATTCTTAGTTATAAATTGTTTGTAAATAGTTCTATAAGTCTTTTATCGTTATTGTTTTTGTTAATTAGTGTTAAATAAATAGTGTTTAAATAAATTGTGACTTTCTATCCACACGAAACCGACGAAAAACGTAACAATATGAAAAATATAAATTATATATTTATGAAACAATCGATAGTAGGTACTTCTGAAAAACTGATAAACTTTTGAAGATTTTTTTTTACCTTTCCACATAAAGTCTTGAATATACCTGTATATACTTGATATATTTTTTATTTACCTTTTTTTTTTTTTAAATTATTAAATTACTGTTCGACTTTTGTTTAATATTTTTAATTAAAGCTCAACAAAATATTTCAAAGCACAATAAAAATCATGTTTGAAAACCACCGTTCCACGTTTCGGCTTGAACAAGAAGTTTAATGAGATAAAATAACACGTACTCAACATAACTATTATGCTAGGTAACATGTCTAGAATTTTTGTTCACTCTAGAGAGGACCATAGATAGATATTTATTTAACTGTTAATTTTGGCAATGAATTTTACTTTCTGGTAAAACATACCAATTTGTTGAAGGGTTCGCAGCCATCTTCTTTCGCAAGCGAAATGGACCCTTATCAACTGACCACGGTAGCGCCCGCTCTTGGAGACCTCTTGAACCACGAGGCGATTCATATCACCGAAATGCGAAATCGAAAAATCCGAACAATTACTTTAAACTGAAATCTGTCTCCATGACAACAATTTTTACTGTATAAAAATACTAGAATTTATGTGAAATTACCTTAGTATTTATCCTCGATTTTTTCTAGCCATTTCTAAAATACCTTTCAGAAGAGATTTGTTCAGATAATGTGTGGCTCACTACCTTTTCCTGTTATCTTCTGGAGTCTGTTACTTGTAGGGGTGATATGACGCTTATTTTTCCAGCACTGCATTTTTTCCGCTAATATTTTCGAGCACTAGAGCTAGCAGAATGATCCCTCCGGTTTTCTTTTCGCGCTTTGCCGATCCGACGACGGTATCCGAAATCCGACGCCTACGGGTACCCGTATCTGAGACGACCGAATAGATCCTCGAAACCGACGCGACGCGACGCCTTTACAAAACGATATGGTCAAAGGTCAAAGTCAAGTCAATAGTCGTCAGTAAGTCAGAAATACGCCGTTACGGCATAAGAACGCTGGATTAAACTCATCGTTACTTCTACAGTGTAATCGGGAGATTAATATATTGTAGAATTGATATTTAAAATATAATTCTAACTAGCTTGACAAACGATGTCCTCTCCGGGCCGAAATCAACAATCTCTGACATTCAACGTTTCCAAAGCCTACTACTCCGCTACTCGCAAACATCAGCGGACACGGGGTGCAGGCACGGCGCGAAAATGACTGCCTATCATAAGGATCATAGGCATCGATAACACATTAGGGAACAAGTAGTTCCGTTCGTACCACATACTGTTTCTGCGTTTTCCCGTAAATCTTCGTGCGCCTGACACTCAAATAGTGTGTGGTTAGCCGAGTCTGACTCCTCGCAATACCAGCATTGAGGAGAGTCAGCCTTGCGAATCCTGTGCAGATACTCGCCAAATACTCCATGGCCGGTCATGGCTTGCGTGATGTAATAGTCCGTGTTTGCTTGGTCGCATTTTATCCAATCTTTAATATTGGGTATGAAAATCTTTGTCCATCCGCTATATGCTTCCAATCGTGTCTGCCATTGCTTTAGTACCATGTTTCTGGCCTCTTTCCGGAAGGAAGTTCCATTTTATATATTTGGTGTCTTTCCTGGATCAGTAGACGGACTGGAGGTATCTTAGCAAGACACAGTACTGCTACTGTTGGACATGTGCAGTATGCCGATGCAACCCTGACTGTTAACTTCCTATTTATTCTTTCTAGCATGTTTTCGTAATGCTTGAAGCGCATAGATCTGTCCCAGATCGGCGATGCGTAGAGTATGGTCGAATGAACTACCGAAGCGAGAAGTCTTCTTTTTTCCGCGTGAGGTCCTCCGATATTGGGAGTTATTCTCGCCAGATGCTGGATGATGCCAGATCGTTTATCCCACAGTTTACCGCAATGACGTGTGAAGTCATTTTGCATGCCCAAAGTCAGACCAGATCCCCATGTAATTTAACCTTCTTTTGAAGTTTTATAACTTCATTATCCAGGTTTGAAATGGCAGATCTTTTGCCTTGCGTTGTCCAACAAGAATGACCAGCTCAATGGTTTTCAGGGGGCCCAGTTTTAGCGCCATGCTTTCCAGCTTAATTTTTTTTAATCGCTAGCGCAGCCGTCTGAATCTTTTCTTCGGGGATCGTGTAGGTGGATGCAGTTTTTAAGAGGGCTAGATCGTCCGCGTAAGCTAAGATCGTGTTGCTCAGGCCTGTATCGGTTCTAAGTATCTGATCGTAAAATATATTCCAGAGGGTGGGTCTGAGGATCGAACCTTGAGGGACTCCGCACGTCATTCTGTGTTTCCCGCCGTACTCTGTGATGACATATCTATGTGACAGGAACGACTGTACCATGCGTACAAGGTATGGGCTAATTCTCTTATGCTCTAATTGAGTTGCAATGCCCAGCCATGGAGCCGAATTGAAAGCGTTCCTTATATCAAGGGTGAGTAATCCCAAAAATCCTCTATGTCGGTAACTCTTAGTTTTAATTCGATCTACTTCGTTGACCACCATGTTTAATGCGTCAATGGTGGACTTCCCTTTCCTAAAGCCGAATTGATTAGGGTGAAGTTTGTTGCCTTCTTCTAGTTCTGATTCCAGTCTATCTCTTAATAGGCATTCTAGTAACTTTCCGCTGGAGTTGAGTAAACAGGTTTAATTGAGTAATTGGTCTATATTTTTTGGTATGGTCGTTCTCCCTTTTCGGTTTTTCGATAAGGACCAGCTTTGCAACTTTCCAAGGTTTTGGGAATTGGCCAAGCATAAGGCATTTATTCATGACTTCAGCTACGGCAGGCGTATCTTACATGGTAGCGATTTTAATAATTTCTATCGGGATGGTGTCCGGACCAGGTGCTTTCCGATTTTTAAGCTTGCAGGCGGCTGTAAGTACTTCTTCCTGGGAGAACGTCTGTTGGTGGATTAACTGGCCATGTAATATTCGGCATACTCGGGAACAGCGTCGCAATTTGTTCTTCTATGATCCTTATAGCACGAGGTGCTTGATAGTTTTTGCAGAACCTTTTCATCGTTAGTTGGTATGCTTTACCCCACACGTCGGTGTCTAGCTCATCACATAGCTCTCGCCATTTTTGCTTCTAAGAATTTCTAATTTTATAGCTTTCTTAGCTAGCCTATACTCTTCTCGGGCACTTTCCACATTAGCTGGGTCGTGTGCTTTAAGTCTTGTCAGAGTACGTCTACGTCTAATACAGTCGTTCCTTTTGGTGATAATATCGTGGTTCCACCAGTAAACCTGTTTTCTGCATGGTTGCCTTTTATTTAGCAGAAATGTGTTTCCTAATTTTCTGAAACATTTATCCAGTCCTTTCGGCGAGGGACACTTCATCTTGAGGCCGTGTTCCAGGCAGTAATGTTGTGGCAGTTATATTTAGTAGTCCGTTGGTGGTTATTCGCCAACCGTGCTTAGAGGTGTTGGTTTTAGTTCCCTGTGTATTTAGGACTACATCGAATCTAATGTATCGATGGAGAGAAAGGTTCTCGATGTCTTCGACGACATGCCAGTTTGTGATCTGATTACTAATTTTATTAGTAGCGATGGTAATATCTATAAGGGACTCTCCGTTTGCGTTCATAAATGTGGGGATATGGCCTCGATTAATGACCACGAGGTCATTACTGGCTAACCATTCTTCCATTATTCTTCCTTTTTCATTTTCAACCCGAGAGCCAAAGATCAGAGACTTGGCGTTAAAATGTGATCGATATGCCTATCGTAATCGATAGGAGAGCGAGCAGTGTGCCTAAGAGGGCAAAATCATCTATCTATATATCTATCTATTTACCTAAGATGGTGATCAATATGCCTGGAAGAGGGCGGTCAGTATGCCTGGAGAGGGCGATCACTGTTTTGCCTGCGATGACTACCAAAATTGTGCCTGAGATGGCGACCAAAATTGTGCCGAAGATGGCGATCATTTGCCTAAGATGGCAACCAAAATTGTGCCTAAGATGGCGATCACTGTTTTGCCTGAGATGGCTACCAAAATTGTGATATAGCAAAACCAATGGGTTATTTGAGGGTCTCGTTCCAATTTATTAATTATTTTTATTTTTAATTAATTTACCTTAACTTTTGGATCATTATATCCTCTAAACAGACAATTCCTTTTGAAGAAACTTTCACCCAAAACAAACCAACCATTCATATGGTCTACTGGAGCCTTCAGTATCGGTCCTCAAGTGTCGTTTTTCTATGATAATGTCGTTTTTCTATTTCAAAAGTACTGTAGACAACAGTACTGTGGACGTGTACTGTGTTATCCGGTGTTTTGTACTATTGAGACTTGACACTCACAACATGATTTTTTCTGCGATTGGGATTTATAACTGAGTATCTGAACTTGGAACAGATAAAACTTCACAAAACACCAACACTAAATGTTCTCAACCACTTCTGATGTCGTCGGGCACGTGTTACGCGTCAGAGTTACGCGAGAGATGCGCTACGCGTCAGAGTTGACCATACAATCCTAACCAATAATAATCTTAAACCCCCACTCGGTGGCCGTATCGATCCTTCTATTGAGTCAGCGGCGCGCCTCAGCCAGCACTTTGTAACGAAAATATTTTCGTTACATTTCTTTTCTTTATATCGTTTATACGTTTTTATATATTATCGATTTTTTTGCGGAACCTCGATAGTGGTACACATCACTAGCGATGGTTGTTAACGCTATAAGTGTATTCTGTTGATTGCATATAACTACTACTTTTGTATATAACCTTGTTTGAAATTTCACCACACTCTGGCAACACCGCATTAAATGTCATTCAGAACATAAATATGGCGACTTCAATTTTGAACAACTTTTACACTTTTATTCTGTATATTTTTTAAAAGCAAGTAACTATCAAAAAATATATGAATTCCGCCCATAAAACATATTATTATTAACTTCTAAGTGTGCTGTTACGAAAATTTAGAAAATATAGTCATATTTAGCATGGGCAGTTTTCGTCATGGTAACCGCGTGATTTGATTCCGTTGGTTTCAATGTTTTTGGTTGGCTGGTTATTTATTGGGGGTTGCTTTGGTTGGTTAGGTTGGATATTTGGGGGGGGGATTGATTTGGTTGGTTTTTCCTAATTTATTATTGTTTGTTTTTTTGATATTGACTGATTTTCTTTGTTTTGATGCGCAGTTTTCTTTAGGGTACCCCTTCTTTTTTATTGCAGTTTTTTTTATATAATTCCGATATACGTATTTATATAATTACACATTAACATACACATTTATATAATTCCGACTACTCTTGTAGCTCCGATTCGACAAGACGTCATGCGGATGGCGAAACGTAGATTTTCACTCCTTGCGTCCGCTCGGTCAGTGATTGTCAGCCAAACTCATCTGCCTCAAAAGTCTTAGGGATCCCAGGATAACACGCATGTTGGTGGCCAGATTTTCGGATTACTCTTTACAGTTTGGTATTCTCTGTAGTTCCGTTAGTAAAGTGTCTTTGATTCCACCCAAAACACCGATAGTTAACACTACAAGATGGACGCGACATTCAGGATAGAGTCTGCGTAACTCTCCCAGTAGCTGTTGGTATTAGGTTTTCTTCTCTCTATTTTTGATCTTGATGTTAGTTTCTGCTGGGGCGGAAAATTCTATAACGTGTATGGAATTGCACTGTTTGTCTAATAGGACTATGTCAGGTTTGTGTTAGCCTGAATGCGTGTTATGATGGGAAATGCTTAATTCCAATATATTCGGCAGTTGCCATTCTCCACCACCTCCTCAGTGTCGTCCAAAGCAAACGGCGGTATCGCCGTCTCATCAATACCCTATTGGTTCCGTAGATGGTAGTATAGCACACCTAACGTTGCGTTGTGCCGTTGGATGTAGGTGGCAGCGTATACGGGGCAAGCAGACAATAGGTGCATCAGGGTCTCAGAGTGTTGTGAGAATTGGCTATGATAGACCAAGGTGTTAATCACACCATCCTGGCAGGCAAACAAAAATCCTTCGGTTTCAGACTTTAAACCAGCCGACCTCAAGAATGAAAATGTTTGTCTTTTCCTTACAGCTGACGCGGATAGTCCCAAAGTGGCATTTGCGTTAGAGGACGTGAAAAGGATCAAAGTGTCGCCCCCTAAGGTAGGCAGGCTGTACCCGAATCTGTTCGATATCGAGGCTACCACGACCGATCCGGACACAAGGACACCCACTCCGAATCAGGCAGAGAACAGGTGCGATAAAGTAACGAATTGGATATAGTTTTGTCTTTGTCTATAGACATTCTGATTCTGATAATAAAAAAATAGTCTCCAAAGAGAGTCCAAGGTAGTCCTAAAAAGACTGTTTTAAATGCAGAGAAAGGTGCAGTACCTAAACAAATAAACTGGGATCCAAAAGTTTTGGATACATTGGTAAATATTTATTTTATTTTATTTTATTTGTTTTGTTTGGTAGATTGTTTATTAAATATTAATATAATTGTTAAAATATTATAGATTATAGATAGAATCATGTCTAAATAGATACATTTTTCTGAATTACGATGGTCGTATTTTTGTAAGGCCACACACGTAAAAATAAGTCATTTGTTGTTTTATTTTGCTTCTTATAGATACACATGACTGCTATTTTTATTTAGTTTATGTTTTTTTGTAATTATTTTTAAAAAAAGTTTATATTATAAGTAACAACTGTAAGTAACAACTGGCAGCAGTAAAAACAATATATCGGCAATGAAACGTGTTGACCTGCTAACTCCATTTCTTACGTTAATTAAATAATCAGGTTAATACATAATTTTTACATTTTTAACGAAATGTTGAGTTTTATCTCTGTTTTCCAACAAATATTATTTTATTACTTTATCATATTAAGGCACGAATATACTTGCTGCATGTGTACATATTTTTTGTACCGTTTTCTTACTCTCCTGTAAAATTAGAAATAATGGAGTTTTTTAGCTGTTTAACACATATCACCGACGATATGCAATTAATTAACAATACATTGTGTGAACTTATGTAATTCGTATTTTATTAAAGCATTCCTAATAGCATATTGTTACGTTTTTCGTCGGTTCCGTGTGGATAGAAAGTCACAATTTATTTAAACACTATTTATTTAACACTAATTAACAAAAATAATAACGATAAAAGACTTATAGAACTATTTACAAACGATTTATAACTAAGAATTTATTTTGAATTTTAGCGCGTCAACCGTATATTTATAACTGCCCCCTGTAGGCCACCGCCGCCGGCTTTTATACCAACAGGTAAAGAACTCTAGAATTGTCCATAGATCGTTAGGTGCGTAGAGAAGGTTTTCGAATGTTCTCGTATGTACTCGTCCATTCCAGTGGGACTCGATTCTTCTCGAACGAATGAATCATTGCGGTGTCTATGCGATGTTAAGGTCATACGAGGGCGGGCCATATTTGGTTTGGTTTGAAGGGTTTTGGTTGTGAGGTTAGGTCGAGTCCACACGGGCCCGCAACACTGCCCCCTTCTTAGGCACATGCTCGTCCCGAGATGTATACGGTGAATGAAGGTATTTGCAAAGCTGGCCCCTGGTACATTGCGAAGTCTGGTAGAAATAGCAGTCTACAGTTTTCTCTCCCGATCTCAGCTTTGGGTTGTAGCAGCAAACGAGGATCTCGATTCCCGTAAATCTGAATAAGACTTCAATCATGTTCCGGATTGTACGCCAACTCAAACCATCGAGTCCACACGCCAGCTTCGGAATGGCTAATCGTGCAATGTTGTTGTTTAGCAGGGCTTCTCTCAGCTCAATCAGGGTCTTCCATAGATTGAGATAAGTCGGCTTACTCGGGGACCATTCCTTGGTGACCAGGTAGAAGATGTGCCTTGCTCGACCATGTGTATTGTCGGTTAGCCTCAAGACGCTTCCAACCTCTGGATCCTGTCGGCGTAGTTCTCCGCCACGCCCAAACTTCTCATTGAACGTCGCAGCGATTCCTCTGGACATCCGCAAATCTCGAGCCACACAATGAGCGAGCGAATAATCAGGAGGCACGGAAAAGAGGTCTCGTTGATCTTCTTTGGTTACACCATAGCGAGCCTTCTCACTGCTGTTGTATCGGGCCATGAAATCATCAAAGGACATCTCCGAATCAGGGGGATCAAAACTGCAGGTTCTCACGGTCCCAGCACGATCTTCTATTTTGCCTTGGTAGGGGCTCAAACGGTTGAAATGGACTACCCTCGGTTTTCCTTTTGGCAATTTTCTGATACGGTATACGACGTCATTAATCCTATCCATGACTTCGTATGGCCCTTCCCACGAGGATTGTAGCTTCGGAGATAACCCACGACGTCTCTGCGGGTTATATAGCCACACCAACTTCCCCTGGTTGGTATCCTCCATGTTCAGCTTGAATGTCATAGTGTTCCTTCATTCGGTCACTAGCACTTTGAATATTTAGGCGGACTCTCTGATGAATGTCGTCCATCCTTTGACGTAGTGTGTGGACATAATCTTCTCCGGCGACATCTTCTCCCGGTCGGCAACCAAATTTCAGATCACAGGGTAGGCGCACTTCCCGTCCCATAACGATGCTGGCTGGAGTTTGCCCTGTAGATTCTTGGACGGATGAACGGTAGGCCAACAGGAACAGGTGAAGAAATTTGTCCCAGTCTCTTTGGTGGTCAGAGACTACTTTGGCCAGATAACGGTTGATAGTTCTGTTCATGCGTTCAACCATCCCATCGGATTGTGGATGTAGAGCAGTCGTCCTGGTCTTGCGGATGTTCAGGACTTCACAGACGCCTTGGAACAGATTGGACTCAAAGTTTCTTCCCTGATCTGAATGAAGCTCCATGGGAACACCAAACCTGCAGATCCATTCTTTAACAAGGGCATCCGCAATCGTGGACGCTTCTTGATTTGGCAACGCGTAGGCCTCGACCCATTTGCTGAAGTAATCCATTACTACCACAATGTATTTGTTGCCATCGTTCGTCTCCGGGAAAGGACCAGCCACGTCGATCGCTATTCGTTCGAAGGGACTACCAACATTGTACTGGCGCATAGGGGCTTTACCACGCTTTTGTGGCCCATTAATGGCTGCGCAAATGTCACATTTCTTACACCAGGCCCTCACATCTTCTTTGCAGTTCACCCAGTAGAACCGTTCACGCAGCTTGCCAAGTGTCTTGGTAACACCAAGATGTCCTCCGCTGGTTCCATTGTGAACTTCCTCCAAGACTTCTGGGACCCTCTTCTTTGGAATGACGATCTGCCTTCTCTCTTCTTGTCCCTCGGTCTCTCGATCACACGGCGAAGTAGTCCGTTATCTATTACCAAGGAATTCCACTGGGCCCAGTACGACTTTACGTTCGGCGAATATCTGCAAACTTCTTCCCACGTTGGTCTTTGGCCTGTGTTTTTCCAGTTAATTACTAAACCTAATTCTGGGTCACTGGTTTGGTCATTTGCAAGATCTTCGGGTTGCCAACTATCATTAACCACAGTTGTTCTTAGGAGTTTCACTTCTTTGTCTTCAGCTCGGGAACAATGCTTACAGTCCTTAGCGCAAGGTCTTCTGGAAAGTGCGTCGGCATTCCGATGGATTGCCCCAGCTCGATGTTCTGTGTCGAAGTCAAATTCTTGTAATCGTTCAATCCATCTAGCTACCTGCCCTTCAGGATTCTTAAATTGCAACAGCCATTTCAAAGCAGCATGGTCTGTTCTTAACAAGAACTTTCTTCCATAGAGATACTTGTAGAAGTGTTCCACTGCTTTAACTACTGCTAGTAATTCTCGTCTGGTTACACAGTAGTTCCTTTCCGGTTTTGACAAGGTCTTACTAAAATAACCAATGACTTTTTCTTGACCATCCTGGATCTGAGACAGAACAGCGCCTAACGCAACATTGCTAGCGTCGGTATCCAATATAAAGTTTCCGTTGCCAAGAGGGTAGCTAAGTATGGGCGCACTAGTCAGGGCCTTCTTCAATTTTCGGAATGCCTCGTCAGAATCTGAGTCCCAAGAGAAACGCCTCTCGCCTTCGGTAAGTCTGGTCAATGGTTTTGCGATGGTGGCAAAACCCTGTACATAGCGGCGATAGTATGTGCATAGTCCCAAAAAGCTTCGTAGTTCATGTTTATCTTTAGGTATCGGCCACTCTTCCACTGTCTTGGTCTTCTGTGGATCTACCGCAACTCCTTGGGAGGAGACTACATGGCCCAAGTAGTGTACCTTTCTTGACACAGATGACATTTCTTGGGGCTAAGTTTCAAACCAGAGCTCCCTAGTCGCTTGAAAACTTCTTCCAAATTCTTCAGATGATCGTCAAAGGATTTCCCAACCACTATGATGTCATCCAGGTACACTAAACAGGTAGTCCAGGATAGTCCCTTTAACACAGACTCCATTAGTCTCTCAAAGGTAGCTGGCGCGTTGCACAATCCAAAAGGCATGACGGTAAATAGCCACAGTCCGGAGCCCACCGAGAACGCTGTCTTCTCTCTGTCTTTCGGCGCCATGTCGACTTGCCAATATCCACTCTTCAGATCTAACGTAGAGAATATCGTTGACCCCGCTAGCGTGTCTAGAGTATCGTCTATCCTCGGCAGGGGATAACTATCCTTCTTGGTAACATTATTGAGCTGCCGATAATCAACACAGAACCTGGTGGTACCGTCTTTCTTCTTTACTAGTACTACCGGCGATGTCCACGGGCTGTTAGATGGTTCGATGGCACCCTCTTCTTTCATTTCTCGAAGGATTTTATCAGCTTCTTCACGTTTGGCGAGCGGAAGTCTTCTCGGATTTTGTTTGATTGGTCGTGCATCTCCGGTATCAATTTTGTGTTGTACTAAATTGGTACGACCTCTCTGTCCTGCTTCTCCTTTATCAAACACATCTTGATACTTGATTATCAGGTTTCTCAATTTTCTTCTATTTTCGGGAGATAATCCTTTAACGTTTACTAACTCCTTCACCATTTTGTCCGGAATTTTTGAAGTCGAAACTTTGGAGGCTTCCACGCTTCGAACGACTGAGGAGACCGAACAACAGTACCCTAAGAGGGTTCCCTTCTTCAAGGATACAGAATAATAATTCGTGTTCATTACTCTCACCGGTACAGTTTTCTTCGCTCGTAGCAGGGCTTTTCCAACAGCGATCCCTCGTCCTATTTCGCTGTCATGGTTCCTTGGCTCCAACAGAATAATACTCCCATTATTCATTTTACCTTCTAGGCAACCATCCAAAAATATCTCACAGCGCTCAGGGATCGAAACATCTTCTGCTACAACCACGCGAAGCGTCTCCTCACATTTTCGATGCAGAACCACTTCTTCTTCATTTATTTTCAAAATTCCTTGTTTGAGGTTTAGCTCAAAACCTCTAGTGGTCATGATGTCCATTCCGAGAATAAGTTCATCTTCGATGTCTGCTACTAACACTCGATGATTAAAACAGGTGCTTCCGATAACAAAATTAAGATCTACCTCTCCATGGATGAGAGCGGAGCTTCCTGTAGCTGTACGTAGTCGCCATTGTGTTGTTTTAATCCTTTTGATGTTTTAAGGATATCCGGCCTGATGATCGTTTTGGTCGCACCCGTATCCAAAAGCATGGTTCGTAACTCTCCATCCACGAAACCATCCACAAAAATGCTGTTGAACTTGTGTTGTAGTGATGCGACTTGAGCAGTTTTCGTTGGAACCTGTTGGGTACTGCTCGATATGTGTCCCTTTGATTCGACACTTGGCGAAACCGTGTCCACGTCCTTTTCTTTACAGTGACTTCTTACGTGTCCTGCCTGGCCGCAATTCCAGCAACAAGTCGGTCCTTTCTTGCCCATGTACTCCTCCATGACTTTCCGCACAATGCTTTTCACGGATTCGTCGGAACATTGGTTGACCGCCCGTACTCTCACTAGAGACCGAGAACTTTGTTTCGCGGCCTCAAATTCTAGGGCACGTGCTAAAAGCATCCACCAAGTGCGTTGGGTGGGCTAGGAGAAGTGCTTGTCTTGTCTCGTTATCACGTAAGCCGTCGGAGAATGCCTGTACTGCCAACCGCTCCATAACATTCTCTGGCGTAGCAGGGTACGCAAGGCGAACGAGGCGGGCTACGTCGGCTTCAAACTCCTGCAGAGACTCATTTGACTTTTGAATGCGATTTTTTAGCTGGGAATGATAGACATGTTCCAAATGAGCTTGGCCGTACCTCATTTCTAAATGTCGTACCAGTTGCTGATAATCTCCCTGTTCCGATGGTGACAATGTCTGCAGGATATCAGTCGCATCTCCTCGCAGTGCGACAGTCAAAGCGGTAGCCTTTTCAGCGATTGTCCATCCGTTCGCTCTCGCAGCGGCCTCAAACTGGCAAAATAATTGGCCCAAGCGGTTTTCCGTCAAACTGTGGAGGCTTAATAACTGACTTTGAGATATACTTATTTTCGACTAGTTTCGGTGCCTCCGATGTTTCTTGACATTTTGGTGAATTGGCCTTTTCTATTTCTTGTTTTAAAATTTCGATTTTTCTATTTACATCTTCCTCAATCTCTGTTATTTTATCTTGTGTATCTATTATCTTTTCTTCTAATTCCTGTATTTTATTATTAAAGCTGGCCTGTATATCTTTAGAATTTTCTGCGATCTTATCTTCTAAAATATTAATTAAATCCTGGGAATTTTTCATCATTTTATCACTGATTTTATCTTCTAAATTATTCAAATTGCCGTTTAAATTGTCTTGCAATTCTCGGGAATTTTCTGTAATTTTGTCATTCAAACTGTCTTCTAATTTTTGAGAGTTTTCCGTCATTTTATCTTCTAATTTTTGTAGGCACGAGTCAAGGTCACCTTCGAACTCAAAGCAAAATGTGTCCGGATCCTCGCCTTCCTCCCTCAAAACGTCTCTCAGTCTGGTTTGCAAAATACTTTTCTTTCCATCTGTCTCGCACTCTCTCTCTTCCAATATGGATTTCAGTTCGGACACTTTCAAGTCTTTCAACAATTTCTTCGGAGCCATTGTTAGTCTTTTTATTTTTCTTATCACACACGCCACACCTGACACCAATTGTTACGTTTTTCGTCGGTTCCGTGTGGATAGAAAGTCACAATTTATTTAAACACTATTTATTTAACACTAATTAACAAAAATAATAACGATAAAAGACTTATAGAACTATTTACAAACGATTTATAACTAAGAATTTATTTTGAATTTTAGCGCGTCAACCGTATATTTATAACTGCCCCCTGTAGGCCACCGCCGCCGGCTTTTATACCAACAGGTAAAGAACTCTAGAATTGTCCATAGATCGTTAGGTGCGTAGAGAAGGTTTTCGAATGTTCTCGTATGTACTCGTCCATTCCAGTGGGACTCGATTCTTCTCGAACGAATGAATCATTGCGGTGTCTATGCGATGTTAAGGTCATACGAGGGCGGGCCATATTGTGAGGTTAGGTCGAGTCCACACGGGCCCGCAACAATATATTATATATTATAATCTGGTGTATCCCTGTGCTTTCCTCTCTGAAGATTCCTATAGCGCAACCCTCGTAAAAACTCTCGAATGCCTTACTCGCGCTCCGGCCTCGTAATTTGAAACAGCAGATGTGAACCAGACTTGACGCCGTCCGATGTCGGCTACGCTTAGATGTGAGAATAACAAAGGGCCAAAACAGTGTGAAACTACTATGAGTTTTATGTACGGTGGTTGAAGTGCTTCCATATTTCTGTAGAATACACCATGTTGAGGTCTGTTGATATGATCATCCAAAAGCCTCCCCTGTTCTGCTATTCTTATCATGGCGTTTATAATCATCTGCTGATGATGCTAACATGGTTAGCGAAACGCGCGTCCAGTGTAAAAGTAAAAGTGTTTTGGTGTATTGTGGTGATTTAGTGTTTTATTTTGCTGTGTAATACCAAAGGTTCCAACCCTCAACTGTAATAAAATTGTCACTATTATAGTAAATTGCGATGGCGATACCAGCCATCTTGATAACCATTTTATTGAATAATCGCTTTTTATTCAAAATCTGAGCCAGATAGGTATAGGAAACCTTAATATAGTCTGACAGAGCATTTAAATCTGCTTCGACTTCTTTTAAAAAATGCACTGTGTTGTATTTGAAATAACGAAGTTTTTATGTAAAATAAATATTTAAAATAGACCAGCAATTTTTCATACCCCTGTATACATTTAAGGAAGCAATAATTTTTTTAGTAAAGTTTATTTCTCTGGCTTCAAAGTCAGCACAATAACTAACTTTGAAAAGTAATGTACCGGGTGTCCCAGTAAGAATAGCTCTCGGCTGTATCTCGGAAAGTATTAGTCGTACAGCTTGCGGAAAAAAATATTTATGACTGCCGCTAGAGGGTGCAACAGCTATTAAAAACAATAAAAAGGTGTTTTTACACAATTTTGCTTAGACAACGGATACTCTAAATAATAGATTCATAATCTTCAGTAAATTTTGCATATTTTTTGTTAGAACCATTTTTCCCTATCTGCCGAAATAAAGTGGTGGGGGAAGGTTAGATCTGTTTATATTTAAATAATAACTCCGGACTGGTTGATCGGAATCCAATAAGTGGGGGCTCGTTTAAAAGAGTGTTTCTTACTCTATATTATACATATAAACAATAAAAATAAGCTTTTGAGCGTAGACGCTAGGGGGCGCTGTCTTACAATTTTAAAAGTTAAATGCGATAGTATATGTAATTTTAGCTGATACTAAAGAGTAATAAAAGTTTAAAAATCGAAAACCGCATCTTAATATCTTTTTTCAAACCAAAATTATTAGCAAAATTAAAATAAATACGCAAAAATAAGCCCTTAAATAATCTTTCTAACACGGTATCCCTAGTCCTCTTGATTATGACCATTCTAATAAAAAATAAGATAAAAAAGACTATTTCATTCAAAAAATCGACAATGTACCAGAATACCATGAGATATTAGGTGTATTAATATCTAATAATTAAGATATCAATGAGAGTGACTAAGAAACGAAGCCTCAGTTAATTCATGGTAGGCTTTGGAAAAAGTTGCTTTAAAAGAGATAGTTTAAACTCAAAATATTATTATATCAACAATTTGATAGTCTCAGCAGCGTTTTTTATCTTTTGATTGCTTTTCTAAAAATGTCTTTCTTCAAAAGAGAAAAAACGCTGCTAAGATTATCAAAATGTTGATTTAATAACTCTTTGACGTTTATACTATTACGTAAAAAGCATCTTTTTTCCAAAGCCCTACCATGACTTCACTGAGGCGTCCTTTCTTATTCACTGTCATTGATATCTTAATTATTAGATATTAATACATCTGGTATTATCGTATTCTGTTATATTGACGATTTTAGAATGAACTAATCGTTTCTATCTTATGTTTTGTTAGAATGGTCATAATCAAGAGGGCTACTCTGTAACCGTGTTAAAAAATAAGGTAATTAAGGGCTTATTTTTTCGTATTTATTATAATTTTGCTAATATCTTCGGTTTGAAAAAGAATATAATATAACAGATGCGGTTTTCGCACATAATAGATGCGGTTTTCGCTGACTTTTTAAACTTTTATTACTCTTGACTATCAGCTAAAATTATATATACTATCGCATTTAATTTTTTTGAAAAAACGCGCAATGTTTGTTAAATTGTAAGACAGCGCCCCCTAGCGTCTCCATTCAACAGTTTATTATTATTGTTTATACGCTATAATATAGAGTAAGAAACGCTCTCTAACAAATGAGACCCCGTTTGTTAGATTCCGTTTATCCAGTTCGAAGTTATTAATGTTTAAATAAAAACAGATCTAACCTTCCCCCACCACTTTATTTTAGCAGATAGGGGAAAATGGTTCTAACAAAAAATATGCAAAATTTACTGAAGATTATGAATCTATTATTTATAGTATCCGTTATCTAGGCAAAATTGTGTAAAAACTCCTTTTTCTTATTTTTAATAGCAGTTGCGCCCTCTAGCGGCCGCTCTACAAACTTGAAAATAATTTCCAGCAATTTCTCATGCTCTCTTCAGTTATAAATATTTTTTTCCACAAGCTCTACGACTAATGCTTTCCGAGATACAGCCGAGAGCTATTCTTAGTGGGACACCCTTCCCCTAGGAGATGCAAGACCTTGTCGTTGGTGGGGAAGCTCCTGGTCAGGTGCTGGGGGAATCCCCTCTAGCACTTGGCTTGGTCTAAGAAGCATCTCACTCATCGTCTTGTCCCTGACTGTAGTGTCGTGGCCAGGGAATTGCACCAAGACATATAACGATACCGGGCGGGGCTACGGACAGCCTCAACCTTGGGGCACCGGTGGGCACCCCATTGTATTTTACCCCTTACTTCTACATGCGGGGCTCTGTAGAAGTGGACCGACTGTCCCTAGCGACTCATAGGAACACTATGAGATCTGATAATAATAGTAATAAAACCATCACCGGTGAAGCTGTGGGGAAACCCCCTAGCGACACTGGGAACAGTAACAATGAAAGTTCCAAGGGGCCAAACCCAAAGAGAACTACAGGAGAGGTGGCTGACACTTGCGTGAGACCATCCTCCGCAAGTGGCATACAAGCTACCACCTCCTCCAAGGGTCGGGAGCCTACCTCCTACCTCTAAACCCAACAGGCGACACAAGCTACCGTTTCGTCTATCCGGCCTGGGTCGTAGCTTCTCGACTGTGAGGGACACTGGTCTCCGTAGGAAGTCCTGGGACTGTATGATGAGTTATAACTCAAGAAAGGGGGACACAATAGATCTCTAAGGTCGCAGAGATTAACACCCCTCCCACTTATTCTAAAATTCTAGCGAGACACCCTGTACAAGGGGTTGACAAACTTTACCGGGTGTTCCATAAGGAAAAATATAACTTTGGTATAGATCTTAGTTCTGACACACTCTGTACATTTGAAAATAATTTTAAATTATGCACATTGCCTCTCTACATATACCCATAAAAAATTTGTTTCTACATCTTTCCGTTTTCGTATAATCAACCGAGGCGAATGAGGTGCGCCACCCTGTATATTTCTCGCAAATTTGGACCCACCAAAAAATAGCCTAGATGGGCCACTGCATTTAATCTAATATACTTTTGCAGCCAGCTATTTTATTAAGTGCTGATTAATTCAACTATATCACCTTTCTTCAAGATTCAAGAGTCACCTCGTGATAAATTAATTAATTGATATATCTAAACCTTATTCTACTATCAACTATTATATTATTAATATAAGATTCTTGAAATGAAAAAAAAATTCTCTCTAATGAATGTTTTTAATGTCTCGAGTTAATCGTTAAGGTACTTTTCAATATTAAACTCCGTTGAAAAAATGAATCAAGCGCAAAGCTAGAGAATAGGTACATTAAAAACATTGTACAAAAACATATACCGTATGATCGAAAAAAACGTCGTCAGCGATGGCTATGAAATGGAGATCACTGTCATTTTATATGTGAAATTATATGGGGAATGTCATAGATGTTCATTTCCAAACCAACTTTTTTTTGATCGTACGGTATTAAAAATCCGTAAAAGATTAATTATTCTATAACTAAAGTATTGGAATTTCGAAAACGTCAACTATTGACATTTCCAGTATTTTACCAAACCGTTCCGTATTTAACCGATGTTTTTCAGGAACCACATTTTATCGGTCTGGTTCACCTGGTTTTACAACTGAATACAGCCTTAAATTTTCCCTCCCCACTTAAAACTTCCATCCCCAATTTCAGCGCTTTATGAGATGATTTTCCTGCTTGATTAAAACTTAGTGTTTTTAATACAGCCATGGCACACTAGACTGAAATTTGCAATATAATTTTGTTTTAAGCAAAAATGTTAAAAGTTGACATATATGTCATTCTATTCAGATTATCATTTTCTATTGAATAAATTAGAAATATACCGAGAGTGCAATTTAAAAATCAAAAGTTGTAGTCATTTCCGGAGAAACAGGAAGTTACCTAAAACAACTGAATATGTCAATCAGTCCTAATTTATGACATAAACTCACATACCAAATCTCGTTTTTTTATCTGAAAAAAAAATATAAAAGTTATAGGGGTGAGCCACTTTCGGAAACGCGCCCGGTAGAACCAATTTTGATGAATATTTGTACAGGGTGTCCCATTTTAATTGAAATCATATCCGCTATTATTGCAGATAGAAAGATGCGGTCTGCACAAACTTGTTTTGTCAAACGAAAGAAGCTGTAAACAAAATTTTCATAGCCCTCTTTGTTTGTGAGCTACAGGGTCTTTTTGAAAATTTTGCAATTTGGTACACCCCCCGTATCTCTGTTATTGCACAAGATATCGAGAAGGTAAAAACTCTTTATTGTAGAACTTTTTACGGAGAATACAGTGGCGTAGTCTGTTATCCTACGAAAATAATATTTTCGAAGATATGAACTACAGTTATGTTTTCTTAAATGGAACACCCTGTATATTTATAAATTATATGATTTGGCTTGCCATAAGCTTCTCAAAAATATATATCACTCTATATTTATTTTCACTATTTACTGCAATATTTAAAAGTTTTTATTATAAGATCATATTTATTAGTAGGCCATGATTGATGATAAAAGAAAATAAAGAATTATTAACAGTATACTGCTATCAGTCTCTTGTTTTATTTTAGGGGCTACTAATAATTTTTTTATATATTAGGAAAACTTAACTCTCTACCGCTATTTGTAAATCTTGGAAGTTATCGTACCGAAACTTTTAGATATTGCTTTAGCTAATTTACGTGAAATATACTTTCAGAAAGATGGAGCTTTCCCTAACAACTTTGAAAATATTAGAAAGTTGTTAAATTATTATTTCTCAAATCAATGAATTGGAACCAATCAATGGACCCATATGATGGCCTCCCTGATTCCCGGATTTGTCCGTTCCCGATTTCTGATTTTGGAGATTTTTAAAATATGAAATATTTCATGGCAACTACAACAATGTCGAACACCTGGAAAATGCTTTAATAATGCAAGCTTTTAGATATTTGCGAATCCATCCCGTTATAATAAATTCCGTTATAAAGAAAGAAAAATATATTCAGAGATTCAGTGGTAACAGTTCAAAAGTAAAATATATCAATCCCAAATAAAATTTTAATGTGTGTATGACTATTTTAGTAAATACCATTTTGATCTTTATGTTATTTACCACGGCCTACTAATAAAAAAATGATATATTTTAAATATTGATGTAAAGTGAAAATAAATATAGTGTGATATATCTTTTTGAGAAGCTCATAGCAAGACGGATCATATGATTTATAAATATACAGGGTATTCCATTTGAAAAAACATAACTTTAGTTCATATTTTCAAAAATATGTTTTCCGTAGAAAAACAAAGTACGTCACTGTATTCTACGTAAAAATTTCTACAAGAATCAGTTTTCACATTCTCGATATCATTCACAATAACGGAGATACGGGGGCTGTCCTAAATTGCTCAATTTTCGAAAAGACCCTGTAGCTCAGAAACGAAGAGAGCTATGAACATTTTGTTTAGAGCATCTTTCGTTTGACAAAAAAGTGGGACAGGTTTGTGCAAACCGCATCCTCATATCTTTACTAATAACCGAGATACCGTATGATTTCAATCAAAATGGGACACCCTGTACAAACTTTTACACCGAATTGGAGACATTCACACTATTAGGAGATAAATTTCAAAAAATCTTTAATTAGTGTTCATTCACGTCACACGTCACCTATGGAACTCTTGTGTACAATTTCAAACTCCTAGACCAAAATTTAACAAATTCTTATACAAACTGTTACCACTAATTTTACCCCATTCGGATATACATAAAAAAATTGCATCTTAGTGCTTAATTACGTCACTTAAGAAACCTCTGTGCAAAATTTCATACTCGGAGAACTTATTTAAAAAAATAATAAAATATGTATACTTCTCATATTTCAGGAACCTATTTTAAATTCTATGGGGTGGCTCAAAAAAGTGTGAGTGAATCGAGATGATTTTTTTAAAACGGAACACCCTGTATATTATTGCATTTTTGACTTTCTTTCAGATTATTTTACATAATCCTAAGATAAATGTAAATATATTTTATATAATATAGCTTCCGAGATATTAATACATAAATAAAAAAATTGGCGCCGGGAGGCACGTATAGCCGCCCATACTAAAATATGTTAATATCTCGAAAACTGCGACTTTGACTGATTTTGATGTTGTTACAAATTTTGTTGCAAATATTATTTCTAATCATAATTTGAAAACCGCGTTTCGCTAGCTACTGTAATTTTGGATCTACTATTTTTTTAAATTTTTAACCCCCTCCTATACCCCCTTACCAATCCCCACCCCCACCAAAAACTAATGGCTAGATTCTCGGGTGCCACAGTATTTTTGTGCCAAATTTGGTTAAAATCGGTTCAGCGGTTTTTGAGTTATCGTGTTACAGACGGCAGACAGACAGACAGACAGACAGACACCACGAAAATATTTTGTATTTAGGTCATTTATGACCCAAATAACTTATTTTGAGTGAAATTAAAAAAACTTTTTTTTGCCGATCCTAATAGCCTACCAAACCTATTGGTATGATCGGCTAAAAATTGGCGCCGGGAGGCACATATAGCCGCCCATGCTAAAATATGTTAATAAAAAGGTGGTAAGCAGTTCTTTTAGTTTTAAAGTAAAGGAATTTTTCCAATTTTGGTCCGCGGCTATTTCCCCTATCCGCCACCTGGGGTCGCGTCCGATGGGAGTTTGGAGTTCTCCAGACGGATTTTCTCAAAAACGAACTACGGAAACACGGAATATCTCAAAAACTGCAACTTTGACTGATTTTGATGTTATTACAAATTTTGTTGCAAATATTATTTCTAATCATAATTTGAAAACCGCTTTTCGCTATCTACTGTAATTTTGAAGTTACGATTTTTTAAAATTTTTAACCCCCCCCCATACACCCTTACCAACCTCCCACCCCCACCAAAAACTAATGGCTAGATTCTCGGATACCACAGTATTTTTGTGCCAAATTTGGTTAAAATCGGTTTAGCGGTTTTTGAGTTATCGTGTTACAGACGGACAGACAGACAGACAGACAGACACCATGAAAATAATTTGTATTTAGGTCATTTATGACCCAAATAACTCATTTTGAGTGAAATTAAAAAAAAACATTTTTGCCGATCTTAATAGCCTACCATACCTGTTGGTATGGTCGGCTAAAAATATATTTGTTCACGACCACTTAATAATAAATCAATATTCTACTTCCTAGCTGAAAGAATATGGTGCCCATATTTGTAATAGAGTGAAATATAACAGCTGATAACAGTGAATTATGATAAATCATACTTTGCATTTACTTTACATTTGTTGCTATGCCAACGTGACGCTCACAACATCCCGATGCGCGGCGTGGATGATTTGGCGTTTTTCTTATCTTTTCTTTTTATTAATTTTGACGTTTAAAATTGTCAAATGTTAAGTAGATAGTGATTATTAAGAGGCATATCAAGAACTCGTTTAAAGTCAAAAAGTCAATATGAGAATGATAATGAGCCCTGTACACCACCAGAGATAGCAGAGGCGGGTAAATTAACAAGTCTTGGATTGCTACCACAGAACTCTAAGGATCATTACATGTCTGCCTATAAAAACTTTCTAGACTGGAGGATTTCTAAAGGCATAAATTCGTTTTCCGAATCCATGTTATTAGTATATTTAGTTGCCATTGTAACGGAACAAAAATCAATCTCCTGATTGACTAAAGAATGCTGGTACGATATTTTCATGCAAAGAACTTGAAATAATATCAATGAAATTCAAATACATATATATAACTTTAAATAAAACACAAATTACCAACTTTAGTTACACAAAACAACAAGTCAGATGCTGGTACTCCAATTTATCGTTCACGAACAACCGTACTCAACTAAAGTTGGTAGAAGTATGTTTTATTGCAAAAAACTTGAAGCAGCATCAATAAAATTCAAATACGTATATAACTTTAAATAAAACACATATTACCAACTTTAGTTAAACAAAATAACAAAAAGTTAGGTGCTGGTGGTACGATCTATCATTTTTCAACAAATTTATTTTACTAAAGGTGGTAGAAAAAAGTACTAACGTACAGGCATGTCCTAAAACACATCTAATAATAAACTTCCCAAATATTTGAAAATAGAATAGTTCGAGATGACTGCGACTCTCGATGCATAGCAACTGATGATATTGACGTTTTTATTATCTTTTAGTTAATTTTGGTTATAATAGCCAACGATATACAAGAACTGCAAAGCATTATAGATTCCGTAGTCCACTATAGTGAGATGTTTGGACTGCATCTCAATGTCTCCAAGACCAAACTATTGGTCTTTTCTAAGACTCCAATAAATGCACACCTGCGTGTCAAGGGACAAACAATCGAACAAGTAACCTCAATAAAGTATTTAGGAGCTAACATCAATAGTCAGTGCGACCCGAAAAGAGAAATATTTTCAAGAATTGAGCAAGCGAGAAAAATCTTCGTGAGAATGAAATAATTTTTTACAAGAAGAGACCTCAGAGCGGATCTCAGAACTCGAATGGCCAGATGCTACGTCTTCTCTGTGTTACTCTATGGATGTGAGAGCTGGACACTGGATTCACAGACCGAGAAGAGAATAGAAGCCTTCGAAATGTATATACACAGACGGATGCTGCGAATCTCATGGGTACAAAGGATCACCAACAATAAAGTACTCCAGCGCATGCAGAAACAAAAAAAGATACTGAACACCATCAAGTAAAGAAAAATGGAATACCTGGGTCATGTGATGAGAGGTGGTAGATACGAAATACTGCGCCTCATAATAGAGGGCAAAGTGCAAGGGAAAAGATCAGTAGGAAGACGCCAGAACTCATGGCTAAAAGATTTGAGGAGATGGTTTGAACGCTCTTCTGCGGAAATCTTCCGGGCTGCAGTTTCCAGAGCCACAATTACCATTTGGATCGCCAACCTTCGGCAGGAGAGGGCGTGATAAGAAGAAGAAGTTAATTTTGACGTTTGAAATTGCCAAATTTTAAGTAGGTAGTGACATTTCTCCCTAAAACATGAATACAAAAATTAATAGTAAGATTAACATTAAAAATACAAATAATCAAACACTCCTCATAATTATTATAATAGCAGTGGACAAAGTATAGCATAAAGTATAGTATTCAACTCGCAATTTATAGTCATTATTCACTCGGGTGACTTGCGCCCCTCGCCTACGGCTTGTGGCGCAAACGTCACCCTGCGTTAATAATAGCTAGCATAAATTGCTCGTTCAATAATATGTATACTATTTTCAACCTGCACTAAAAAAATTATTGTAAATACAAGAACTGTCGTACTGTTAAGAATATCGTAATCTTAAATCATATAGGATGTTCAAAATTCTACGCGAAATTTTCTAAAATATGAAATAATTTTTCTTTCGTTTTCAAATTAAACACCCTGTATATTATTTTTTATTAGATATAGAATTAAAAAATGAACATTTTTTGTATTTAAAGTATGTCAAATTTTTTTATGGTTTCGCAGATATACGCAGTATTATTTAATATGGCTATTTTACCATTGAGAGGGTAAAATACGAGAGAAATCACTGAATGACTTTGATAATGTTGCGGACCGG
The DNA here is from genome assembly GCF_002938485.1 of Sitophilus oryzae. NCBI lineage: Eukaryota > Metazoa > Arthropoda > Insecta > Coleoptera > Curculionidae > Sitophilus > Sitophilus oryzae. Next base: position 385,036 of record NW_022146390.1, on the reverse strand, counting down.
TGTGGACTCGACCTAACCTAACTATATGGCCCGCCCTCGGATGACCATAACATCGCATTAAAGAATAGACACCGTAATGATTCATCGAAGATTCGAGAAGAATCGAGTTTCACTAGAATGGAGTAGTACATACGAGAACAATCGAAACCTTCTCTATGCACCTAACGATCTATGGGCTATTCTAGAGATCTTTAGCTCTCGGTATAAAAGCCGGCGGCTGTGGCCTACAGAGGGTAGTTATAAATAGACGAGTGCAGTTAACGCGCTAAAAATTCAAAATAAATTCTTAGTTATAAATCGTTTGTAAATAGTTCTTTAAGTCTTTTATCGTTATTGTTTTTGTTAATTAGTGTTAAATAAATTGTGACTTTCTATCCACACGGAACCGACGAAAAACGTAACAATTGGTGTCAAGTGTGGCGTGTGTGATAGACTAGGAAAATAAAAAGACAGACAATGGCTCCGAAAAAATTGTTGAAAGGCTTGAAAGTGTCGGAATTAAAATGCGTACTGGAAGAGAGGGTATGCGAAACAGATGGAAAGAAAAGCATTTTACAAGCTAGACTGAGAGACGTTTTGATTGAGGAAGGTGAGGATCCTGACACATTTTGCTTTGAGCTGGAAGGTGACCTTGACTCGTCCTTACAAAAATTAGATGACAACTTGAACAATTTAAATAGTAAACTAATTGACTTGGAAGTTAATTTAGAAGAGAAAATTAGTGATAAAATTATGGAAAATTCCCTGGATTTGCAAGAAACTTTAAATGATAAAATTAATATTTTAGAAGATAAGATTGCAGAAAATTCTAAAGACATACAGGCCAGCTTTAATAATAAAATACTTAATTTAGAAGAAAGTTTATACAACAAGATAACATAAAACTCCAGGGAATTAGAAGAAAAGATTATAGAGAATTCAACGGAGCTACAAGACAAAATAACACAAATTGAGGACGATGTAAACAGAAAGATAGAGATATTAAAGGAAGAAATAGCGAAGGCGACTTCAACAAAACGTCAAGAATCGTCGGAAGACCCGACACTCCTCGAAAATAAGTATTAATAACATCAAAGTCAGTTATTAAACTTCCACAGTTTGAGGCCGCTGTGAGAGCGAACGGATGGACAATCGCTGAAAAGGCTACCGCTTTGACTGTCGCACTGGGAGGAGATGCGACTGACATCCTGCAGACACTGTCACCATCTTAACAGGGAGATTATCAGCAATTGGTACGACATTTAGAAATGAGGTACGGCCAAGCTCATTTGGAACATGTCTATCATTCCCAGCTAAAAAATCGCATTCAAAGGTCAAATGAGTCTCTGCAGGAGTTTGAAGCCGACGTAGCCCGCCTCGTTCGCCTTGTGTACCCTGCTACGCCCGAGAATGTTATGGAACGGTTGGCAGTACAGGCATTCTCCGACGGCTTACGTGACAACGAGACAAGACAAGCACTTCTCCTAGCCCACCCAACGCACTTGGTGGATGCTTTAGCACGTGCCCTAGAATTTGAGGCCGCGAAACAAAGTTCTCGGTCTTAGGAAGAGTACGGACCATCGACGAATGTTCCGACGAATCCGTGGAAGGGATTGTTCGGAAGGTAATGGATCAGTACATGGGCAAGAAGGGACCAATTCGTTGCTAGAACTGCGGACAGGTAGGACACGTGCGAAGCCGTTGTAAGGAGAAGAACGAAGAACCGGCTTCGTCGAGGTCGGAAAACTACTAAGGGTCGAAATGAAGGGGCACACATCGACCTGTACCCAACATGCCCCAACGAAAACTGCTCAAGTCGCCTCGCTACAACACAAGTTCAACAGCATTTTTGTGGATGGTTTCGTGGATGGAGAGTTACGGACCATGCTGTTGGATACGGGTGCGACCAAAACGATCATCAGGTCGGATATCCTTAAAACATCAAAAAGGATTAAAACAACACAATGGCGACTACGTACAGCTACAGGAAGCTCCGCTTTCATCCATGGAGAGGTAGATCTTAATTTTGTTATCGGAAGCACCTGTTTTAATCATCGAGTGTTAGTAGCAGACATCGAAGATGAACTTATTCTCGGAATGGACATTATGACCACTAGAGGTTTTGAACTAAACCTCAAACAAGGAATTTTGAAAATAAATGAAGAAGAAGTGGTTCTACATCGAAAATGTGAGGAGACGCTTCGCGTGGTAGTAGCAGAAGATGTTTCGATCCCTGAGCGCTGTGAGATATTTTTGGATGGTTGCCTGGAAGGTAAAATGAATAATGGGAGTATTATTCTGATGGAGCCAAGGAACCATGACAGCGAAATAGGACGAGGGATCGCTGTTGGAAAAGCCCTGCTGCGAGCGAAGAAGTCTGTACTGGTAAGAGTAATGAACACGAATTATTATTCTGTATCCTTGAAGAAGGGAACCCTGTTAGGGTACTGTTGTTCGGTCTTCTCAGTCATTCGAAGCGTGGAAGCCTCCAAAGTTTCGACTTCAAAAATTCCGGACAAAATGGTGAAGGATTTAGTAAACGTTAAGGGATTATCTCCCGAAGATAGTAGAAAATGGAGAAACCTGATAATCAAGTATCAAGATGTGTTTGATAAAGCAGAAGCAGGACATAGAGGTCGCACCAATTTGGTACAACATAAAATTGACACCGGAGATGCACGACCAATCCAACAAAATCCGAGAAGAATTCCGCTCGCCAAACGTGAAGAAGCTGACAAAATCCTTCGAGAAATGAAAGAAGAGGGCGTCATCGAACCATCTATCAGCCCGTGGACATCGCCGGTAGTACTAGTAAAGAAGAAAGACGGTACCACCAGGTTCTGTGTTGATTATCGGCAGCTCAATAATGTTACCAAGAAGGATAGCTATCCCCTGCCGAGGATAGACGATACTCTAGACACGCTGGCGGGGCAATGATATTCTCTACGTTAGATCTGAAGAGTGGATATTGGCAAGTCGACATGGCGCCGAAAGACAGAGAGAAGCTAGCGTTCTCGGTGGGCTCCGGACTCTGGCAATTTACCGTCATGCCTTTTGGATTGTGCAACGCGCCAGCTACCTTTGAGAGACTAATGGAGTCTGTGTTAAAGTGACTATCCTGGACTACCTGTTTAGTGTACCTGGATGACATCATAGTGGTTGGGAAATCCTTTGACGATCATCTGAAGAATTTGGAAGAAGTTTTCAAGCAACTAGGGAGCTCTGGTTTGAAACTTAGCCCCAAGAAATGTCATCTGTGTCAAGAAAAGGTACACTATTTGGGCCATTTAGTCTCCTCCCAAGGAGTTGCGGTAGATCCACAGAAGACCAAGACAGTGGAAGAGTGGCCGATACCTACAGATAAACATGAACTACGAAGCTTTTTGGGACTATGCACAAACTATCGCCGCTATGTAGAAGGTTTCGCCACCATCGCAAAACCATTGACCAGACTTACGCATGACGGTAAATTACCGAAGGCGAGAGGCGTTTAACTTGGGACTCAGATTCTGACGAGGCATTCCGAAAATTGAAGAAGGCCCTGACTACTGCGCCCATGCTTAGCTACCCTCTTGGCAACGGAAACTTTATATTGGATACCGACGCTAGCAATGTTGCGTTAGGCGCTGTTCTGTCTCAGATCCAGGCTGGCCAAGAAAAAGTCATTGGTTATTTTAATAAGACCTTGTCAAAACCGGAAAGGAACTACTGTGTAACCAGACGAGAATTACTAGCAGTAGTTAAAGCAGTGGAACACTTCTACAAGTATCTCTATGGAAGAAAGTTCTTGTTAAGAACAGACCATGCTGCTTTGAAATGGCTGTTGCAGTTTAAGAATCCTGAAGGGTAGGTAGCTAGATGGATTGAACGATTACAAGAATTTGATTTCGACACAGAACATCGAGCTGGGGCAATCCATCGGAATGCCGACGCACTTTCCAAAAGACCTTGCGCTAAGGACTGTAAGCATTGTTTCCGAGCAGAAGAGAAAGAAGTGAAACTCCTAAGAACAAAAGTGGTTAATGATAGTTGGCAACCCGAAGATCTTGCAAATGACCAAACCAGTGACCCAGAATTAGGTTTAGTAATTAACTGGAAAAACGCAGGCCAAAGACCAACGTGGGAAGAAGTTTGCAGATATTCGCCGAACGTAAAGTAGTACTGGGCCCAGTGGAATTCCTTGGTAATAGATAACGGACTACTTCGCCGTGTGATCGAGAGACCGGAGGGACAAGAAGAGAGAAGGCAGATCGTCATTCCAAAGAAGAGGGCCCCAGAAGTCTTGGAGGAAGTTCACAATGGAACCAGCGGTGGACATCTTCGTGTTACCAAGACATTTGGCAAGCTGCGTGAACGGTTCTATTGGATGAACTGCAAAGAAGATGTGAGGGCTTGGTGCAAGAAATGTGATGTTTACGCTGCTATCAATGGGCCACAAAAGCGCGGTAAAGCCCCAATGCGCCAGTACAATGTAGGCAGTCCCTTCGAACCAGGGTTTCTTAAACTTTTTGCAGTCACGGACCACTTTCGCAATTTGTACAATTCCACGGACCCCTATCAGAAATAATAGAGGAAAATAAAAAAGCCTTATTTACATAAAAAAGAAAACGTTTATTAGTAGATTTATTACACGTACACTAGTAAATTAGTGAAAAGGATGCTGCTGTTTAGACTCAATGAGAACGTTAAATTGTGGGGTTATCTTCGACAAAGCAAGGCGCATATCATCTGCGACGTTCAATCGGTTGCGACTTTTTGTTTTTATTGAGACCAGAACCGAGAACCCTGCCTCGGCAAAGGCACGTAGTAGCAAATTGTATCAGAACGGACATAGCTCGCTTGACAAGAAAATGGTAAGCTTGACTTAAAGAACACTAAAACTCGCCAAGATATTTTGCATGAAATTCAGCTTTGAAAATTTCTTTTGCTCTTATGCCAATTAAATCATCTTTAATGAGATCTTCATCGCTGATATTATCCGTGTCGATTATAAATGGACCCCGCACCCACGTTTCATTTTCAAGCGATTCTAAGTTAAAGTAGCCTTCAAAAGAAGTTTGCAATGTATCCAAATGTTTAGACACCTCTTTCTGTAGCATTTTTGATATCGTGTTACAGTCACCTTGAGCTATTAACTCTTCAAACATCGGAAAATTTGCAAAGTTACAGAGTTCCACCCTCCTTTTCTAAAGTGGCAGTTTACATATGGACCTTTCAATCGCTCAGATGCATCCACGATGGTCACCGCAGAGCCCTGAAGAGACAAGTTAATATCATTCAATTGAGTAAATATATCTGCCAAATACGCTAGCCTCCGTACAAAATCTTTGCTCTTCAGACAGAGAATTTCCTTTATCTTTTAGAAAAAGTAACACTTCTGCCCTCAACTCAAACAATCGCTTTAAGACCTGTCCCCTTAACACCCAACGCTTTCATCCAATTGAATGCTGAATGGAAACGGTGAAGCAATTAATTCTTCAACGACTTAAATATTTGACGACATTTCAACAATTCTAAAATGAATAACATCGTTTGATAAGGGAACAGCTTCAACTTTGTTTTTTTTATCCTTACGCGCACGGCCTAGTATTTAGTGATTAAATACCTACTGAATATGCCGCCCTACGCTATTTCTTTCTTAATAAATATGTTTACAGTTAACTGGCGTAATACGGACCACGGCCCCCTCATACACATGCTATGGACCCCTAAGGGGTCCGTGGACCACACTTTAAGAAACTCTGCTTCAAACGAATAGCGATCGACGTGGCCGGTCCTTTCCCAGAGACGAACGATGGCAACAAATACATTGTAGTAGTGATGGATTACTTCAGCAAATGGGTCGAGGCCTACGCGTTGCCAAATCAAGAAGCGTCCACCATTGCTGATGCCCTTGTTAAAGAATGGATCTGCAGGTTTGGTGTTCCCATGGAGCTTCATTCCGATCAGGGAAGAAACTTCGAGTTCAATCTGTTCCAAGGCGTCTGTGAAGTCCTTAACATCCGCAAGACCAGGACGACGGCTCTACATCCACAATCTGATGGGATGGTTGAACGCATGAACAGAACCATCAACCGTTATTTGGCCAAAGTAGTCTCTGACCACCAAAAAGACTGGGACAAATTCCTTCACCTGTTCCTGTTGGCCTACCGCTGATCCGTCCAAGAATCCACAGGGCAAACTCCAGCCAGCATCGATATGGGACGGGAAGTGCGTCTACCTTGTGATCTGAAGTTTGGTTTGGTTTGGTTTGGCCGACCGGAAGAAGATGTCGCTGGAGAAGATTATCTCCACAAACTACGTCAAAGGATGGACGACATCCATCAGCGAGTCCGCCTAAATATTCAAAGCGCTAGTGACCGAATGAAGGAGCACTACGACATTCAAGCTGAGCATGGGGGATACCAACCAGGGAATTTGGTGTGGCTGTACAACCCGCAGAGACGTTGTGGATTATCTCCGAAGCTACAATCCTCGTGGGAAGGGCCATACGAAGTCATGGATAGGATTAATGACGTCGTATACCGTATCAGAAAATTGCCAAAAGGAAAACCGAGGGTAGTCCATTTCAACCGTTTGAGCCCCTACCAAGGCGAAATAGAAGATCGTGCTGGGACCGTGAAAACCTGCAGCTTTGGTCCCCCAGATTCGGAGATGTCCTTTGACGATTTCATGGCCCGATACAACAGCAGTGAGAAAGCTCGCTATGGTGTAACCAAAGAAGATCAACGAGACCTCTTTTCCGTGCCTCCTGATTATTCACTCGCTCAATGTGTGGCCCGAGATTTGCGGATGTCCAGAGGAATGGCTGCGACGTTCAATGAGAAGTTTGGGCGTGTCGGAGAACTACGCCGACAGGATCCAGAGGTTGGAAGCGTCTTGAAGCTAACCGACAATGCACATGGTCAAGCAAGACACATCTTCTACCTGGTCACCAAGGAATGGTCCCCGAGTAAGCCGACTTATCTCAATCTATGGAAGACCCTGATTGAACTGAGAGAAGCCCTGCTAAACAACAACATTACACGATTAGCCATTCCGAAGCTGGCGTGTGGATTCGATGGTTTGAGTTGGCGTACTATCCGGAACATGAAGTCTTGTTCAGATTTACAGGAATCGAGATCCTCGTTTGCTGCTACAACCCAAAGCTGAGATCGGGAGAGAAAACTGTAGACTGCTATTTCTACCAGACTTCGCAATGTACCAGGGGCCAGCTTTGCAAATACCTTCATTCACCGTGTACATCTCGGGACGAGCATGTACCTAAGAAGGGGGCAGTGTTGCGGACCGGTGTGGACTCGACCTAACCTAACTATATGGCCCGCCCTCGGATGACCTTAACATCGCATTAAAGAATGGACACCGTAATGATTCATCGAAGATTCGAGAAGAATCGAGTTCCACTAGAATGGAGTAGTACATACGAGAACAATCGAAACCTTCTCTATGCACCTAACGATCTATGGACTATTCTAGAGATCTTTAGCTCTCGGTATAAAAGCCGGCGGCTGTGGCCTACAGAGCCTAAAAATTCAAAATAAATTTTTAGTTATAAATCGTTTGTAAATAGTTCTTTAAGTCTTTTATCGTTATTGTTTTGTTAATTAGTGTTAAATAAATAGTGTTTAAATAAATTGTGACTTTCTATCCACACGGAACCGACGAAAAACGTAACAATAATAATTTACTGTGGAAAATGCCAAATGAAATATAAAACCGCGAATATCTGCAAAACCGTTAAAAATTTTGAAATACTCTAAATAAAAAAAAATGTTAATTTTTAAATTTTCCATCTATTGAAAAAAAATAATATACAGGGTGTTCCATTTGAACAAAACGAAGAAAATTTATATTATATTTTCGAAAGTTTGGCGTAGAATTTTGAGCATCCAGTATTATTTGAGGTTACTATATTTATAGCAGAGTAAATGCAGACCATCTAAAGTAAATACCTAATATAGTTTTTATTTCGGGACAGTTCTTGTATTTTTAATATTTTTTTTAAGGAAATGCTAAAAAATATATATTTTATATTTATTTATTATTATCTCTGAAACTATCGAAATATATTTACTCATATCTTAGAATTATGTAAAGTGATCTGAAAGGAAGCTAAAAATGAAATAATATACAGGGTGTTCCATTTAAAAAAAACGAGGGGCAAACCGCTGCCAAAAACGGTATACATACAATAAATACCAATTTTGAGAAAGCAGTACCAAATATGCCAAATTATTTCCAAAAAAATACCAAATTAGAACCAAAAATACCAAATTAGTATTATTCTTTTTAGTATCTAAAGAATTTAAGATATTTGGAGCTTTAGAGCTTATTAATGTCAAACTAGGATAATTAGGTCAGAAAAACATATAAACTTAATTCGAGTTCCAAAAAAGTACGATTCTAGAACAGTTTAAAACAATCGCACAGTCTAATTACGACAATCATTCATGTCAAAAGTTACAAAAAATCATATTGTGGCTGTGTTTGGTTTGGTTTTTTTACTGTCATGACACGTTTAAAAAGTCATTTTAACGGTTCCATTAACATCGATATTTCAAAAATTTATAAATAAAAACTAGACATAAAAAGTAATTGAATTTTTTGTTATTTGCGCTATTTTTTACTTATAGGCTCAAAAATATAATTATATGCACAAGAAAAATAAGAAATTCTAAGGAGATCCATATTATGTTTCCATGATGGGAGTTCTTTAATTTCTTGACATTTTTTAGTATGACGCCGTTTTCCGTAAAAACCATTTTTATGCATTGAAAAATTGCAAGCTTGGCAATTAATATCGGGTAGAAATAACCTATTTTTCATACAGGTCAGCAACATAACCTCGAAACACAAGTAATTATTCTTAAGTATGTATATTACGAGGTATATTTTATTGTTAAGTAGGTACTTAGCTTGGACACTAAATATAAAAACTTTAAAATACTTCATATAAAATAGGTCAACACCAAAAATTTTTGATCGTGTAAGAAGCGCGAAGGCAGCTCATTTTTAATGCAATAACTACCTGTTTAATACCTGTTTAATACCAAATAAAACCAGTTTATTACCAAATAATACCAGTTTATTACCAAATAATACCAAATTAGTACCAAAAATACCAAATTAGTAACAAAAGTACCAAAAAAATACCAGTATTGCCAAGTGCTTGTACAATAAATACCACCAGCGGTTTGCCCCTCGAAAAAAAATCATCCCGATCCACTCACACTTTTTTGAGCCACCCTATAGAAGTTAAAATATTTTCCTGAAATACATCCTAGAACATAATGTAGATTTGCACTTACAACAAAATTCTCTAGTTTTTTATTCTATGAGCTACAGATGCCCGACGCACTATTGCCGGACCCTGTATAGATGAAATATCGGCCTCTAGGAACTGATAACCGCAGACACGTGCTTCTGGCTTATTGCCATACGTTGCATCCGAGTTATAAGATAACAACTTGCAGGTATTACGTTATATATCTATGTTATCTGTATTATCAGGGGGTTCAAACCAAAGACATCTAAATAAAAGGAGACGAAACAATTTACATTTTACCGCGATCACGAACCGTGTTGCACAAAAATCGATGATGCCAATTTTAAGCGACCGGTGGTAGATTTCGGCTGATTACGGTTTGAGTTCTAAATGCTATTGTCATTACAAGGTCATTAGGCTAAATATTTGTGTAGATATATAATTTTAATTATAATACATTAATTATACTAGGATTATACCTTTGAAATTATTATTAGTTTTCTAATTAAATTATATTAAAATTACGATTAAAATATATTAGGGAAATTACTAAGACAATCCGGCATCGCTACGGATTAATTTTTACTACGAATTGTCGGAATCTGTAGAAATTACGCTGACATTTGACGTATTCATTCAACTTTTGTCCAACGGAGCATTGTTGCGAGTTTTCTGCGACCGTTGGAAGTGTTTGTGGATTTCGGACAACTTTCGAATAATTATTAGTGTTTATTGCAAAGAAAACTATTTAAAGTAGTTTTTTAACTATCTACAATGGTTCACCAGTGCATAGTTTGTTAAAGGTGGACTATTCTAACTCCTGATTGATATTTGGACGGTAAGTGTTATTACATTTTTTTACCTTTAGCAATGCCTTTACAGTAGCGTATCTAAGTACTTTTAGTTATAAGTAGATTATTACAAAAATACGTATATTTTCTTATTTGCTGTCGTTTTTGATTGTGAAATTAGACTTATCCTCAGTTAGACCTCAGGCAAAACCTTGGCAAAACCGATCTACGTTTTAAGTCAATTATTTTAAGTATTTGTCCATTTCGCTGTTACAGTTGGTGGTAAAAAATGCTCAGAGGTAATACTGGCTGTTCTCAACTTAACATTTAAAAACCTTTTTTATATTATATCTAAGTACCAACTAACATTCGAAACCGCTATAAATATCTTAAAAATTGTGTATGTTATGGCTAATATCTGCTGAAATAAAACAGCTGTTGCTGTTATAGGTAGTTAATACCTGAAATTTGAACACGATTTGAACATCAAAATTATTCAGTTATATTCTATATTAACTATGTACCTATATGTATGCTAAATTAGTATGACAAAGTTAGCTAATGTTCAATTAAAGACATTTAATTTTTATAATTACTTCAGACTTTGGCTAGATAATTTCCACATTTCTCCCCCAATGTTGAAAGAAAACTGTTTTTGCAATCTAAATATTAATATTATTGAACTCTAGTTAACATTAGCAGGTTTTAGATATTAACCGTAACACATGATTGATCTATTATTTATTTATTATAAAAAATTCTATAAGTAATTATATAATAGGAAAGGTTTAGATATAGGTATTCAAAATTCAAATTAAAAAAGTTAATAAAATAAATAAAATTATAATGATGCTTCAGTACTTAAAAAATATGCACTGTTTTGAATAATAATGATAAGCCTTACTTATGATAATTCTTTACTCTTTCATTTATGATATTTTTTTTTTTAGTTTTGGAACCCTTTACACTTTTACCCACACTTACCTATACACCCATACACACGCACACAATTCACAGACGAGTACATAGCTGGTGTTTTAAATAGAGGAAAATAAACCTTGGAAAATTTTTCCTTTAGGTTAATTTTTCCTTTTTTTTACCGCATATTTTTATTATTTTACATATATTATTAAATAGATTTATAATACTTAATATGTATGTGTTGCATATGTAACCAATAGTACTTTTGTAGCGTTCCTATAATTACTGAGCTTAGACAATGATCGATTTCACTCTTGAATTTGAAAAATCAAACTAATGTGTGTCCAAATTTGTTCTGATGATTTTGATAAGAGCAATATTATGATCCCGAATTAACTGATCGAAGGCAAATAAGACCAAATTCTGAGCCTCAAATAGATAGTACCATTTTTGCTGGGGCTTTATCATACAGGTAAAAAGCAGTCAAATACATTTTAACAGTTAATAAATAAGTATTATACTAATATTAGTATTTACTCTAGGTTTTCTTCTAGTTTGTACCGCCACCCAAGAAATGTTTTAGGTAAATGAACCTCCAGACCAGCTGAGGGACTAGAGAAGGTCCCTACCTAGTCCCGCGATTGGCAGTTTGGCTGGCCCCTCAAATTTGTAAGAACATTGATACATTTTATACATGTACTTTAATATTGATAATTAATTAAAATTTACAGGATTTTGCCTAAAGTCATACAAGATAAACTAGCCCTTCTCAAGAAGCCCTTCCCTCAAAACAACAGAAACGGCATTGGAAAAAGAAGTTGGAATTAACCAGTATGTGCTCTTTGTAAGTGTATTCTGGATGTTTGACTGACAAGGCTTAAAATCTCTTGTATTTTTAACAGAATGGGAATATAGCTGTATGCATAACAAAGTAATATATATAATAATATAATAATATAATAATAATATAAAATGCTAATACTGAAGTAACGACTTGCTCTAGAAAGTTGCTTTTTTTACTAAAAGATAGCTAATTGGCTCTTCTAAAAACTGTCATCGCCGGATTTTTTGTTTTTCATTTAATTAAAAAAAAATAAAAAGTATTTTTTTTTCCTGATGTCGTGGCGGATGCGCCAGGCTTCAACTAGTATGTAATATATTTTAAATGAAATACTCTCATTATAACTATTATTGTCAAGTAGTGTACTGTGCCTTATTGAATACAGGTGTACACCCTCTTGCGAAGTATTTACTTTTTAACATACAGGGTGTCACAATAGTAAGTTTAATTTTGACATATCCAGGTATTTCTTTAAAGAAATAGAGACGCGAAATTTCGTAGACACAATTTTTGCGGTAAAAAATCTAAATACATTCTTAATCATACTTTTGACGTAACTATAGTAGACGGGATACTTTGACACATTGAGCTTTTTCAAAATAACATTTCTTCTGCTTCTGTTTGCCGTCTTAATTATTTAAAAATTGACATCTCTCTTTCTTGCAGAAAAGGGGACACTTTGTTTATGTCATTAGCAGTAATAGATTTCAAGGAAACTGTTATAATATCTAATAGAACAATATAACGTAATATAACATTACTAATATCACTTTGTATCTTATTAATTAAGCACTTTATGGGTTTACTTCCCTATCTTAATTTTTATAAAAATACGAGACTTGTTGCTTCTCATTGTCAAGCTTTATCGGTCGAATATCCAGAAACCCTGTATAATTAACATAGCTATCTTTTATTTTATATGTTTTGTCAAGGATATGTTATTTGGAATTATCTTCCACAGTATAAGATCATAAACTACATAATTTTTGCCATAGTGTTGGTTTTTGTTTACATATATTTTCTATGAATGAGCTTTTATTTTGCACTAGGAAACATTCTCGCTTAATGATAAATTTAATACTATAGAAGGAAATTATTAGTATTTAGGAAAAAATTAAAAACGAAAATAGGTTTTATTGAAAAATTAATTATTAATGTTTTTTTGTTTGTTTACAGCATAGTAAGACAATCCTCATCTTCTGATCTCTCAATAGTTGGATATTTATTATCTCAAGAAAGTCGTCAAAGTATCAGAAAAAGGTAAAAATTACCTCTACATTATATACAAGGTGGTGCCTCTCCTACGACGCGGAGGCTCCAAAGAGAACGGTGGTTTTTATCGTTAATGTAATTTTGGGAGCATATGTAGGATAATGGAAAGCATTTTATAGAAATATCAAGAGTTCTGCGCGGTGTCCCCAAAGTTATGCATCAAAGTTTTTTTTTGTAATGGAACACCTATATATTAATTGATTTTCGGATTCTAGGAAAGAAATAAAAGTGAGTTTTGTTAAAGAAGCATATGTCTAAAATGTAAGGCTTGTCATATTTCACATTTGGTGAAAATAATGAATAAACTTTAAATTTCAATAACAGCTACCTAGATGGAAATTTACTCATTGTATATTTAACCAAATTAAAATTTGACCTTAAGCATTCTATTAATTGATGAATGCACACTGCAATTAAAAGATCGGAATAGTATTCTGGGTGTTCAAATAAAAGGGAACTTGCTGTGTTCATTTCAAATAAAAGGGAATAAAATTACATTTTAGTCCAATAATGAAATTCACCTTTATTTTTCTCATAGAATCCGAAAATCAAATAATATATAAGGTGTCCCATTCCAAAAAACAAAACTTTGTTGTGTAACTTTTTTGGCGACACCCTGTAGAACTCCATATTTTAAAAAAACACATATTTTATCACATTTATATGTTTAAATGCTCTAAATTAACCTACATATACTCCCAAAATTTAATTTCAATACAAACTCTTTCTCCTTGGTAGCATTTAAGAGGCGCCACCCTGTATCTTAAGTAAAATTGTGCATAAGTTATTTTAATTTCAGAAAGAAGTATGTTAATGAGGCATTATAATGATATTATGTAGAAATTTAAGTCTTGTAAAAATTTGGAAACAAAGAAAATGAAAAATACATACTTTACAAATAGGTCTTAGAAGATTGAAAAATAAAATAATATCAATGCATCAGTTAATTGATTACTTAAGAAAAATCTTTGATAAGTGAATCAACTGAATTGACCATTCAGGTATGAATATAGGTATGCAGGGTGACATTTTAAAAACATAATGGTTATAAGTCAAAGGTTATATGTGAGGATCCAAAAAATATAAAAATCAAGTAAAATCGTTAAAAGCAATTTCTAATAATTGAAGCTGTATCTCTTACTGTTTCTGAGATCCCAGTGCTTGTAATTATTATCTGGACACACTATTTTATGTATATATTTGAGTGGCGGGCGGAGGGGAACTATAATAATGTAAAGTTATCAGCCATTTAATAATTTAGTCCTACAGCCATTATGTCAAAATCTGTCCCCAAGATTCATTATCAAGTTTTAAATTTAGTTCTGGTCTAATTTTGTGAATGATACACTAATCCATATGACAGTGGCATAAATACGATTAATGGAAGGTTCTAATTGCCATGACAAGGCCAGGTCTAAATTTTAAAACCCTTTAGTGAATTTGGATGTGTCTAAAAAGACTAATAATAATATTATAGAGATATAACATTAATAGAGATAATATATGTTTTTTTAGGCTTCCTTAGCTGAACCAGTACAAAGTATTTTTGAAAGAATGTTAAAAGGACCTGCCACACAAAAATCCAATCTTCTGCTACTATCCTTTGCTTTAACATTGTCATTTTATTCGCCGAAAACATAGAATTTATAAGGGATACATAAACTGGCCCAGAGTTTTCTTAGGAGGCCTCTAAATTCCATTTAGTTTTCAACAATATTTTTGATATTTTTAACTCTCAGAATGGATTTACAAAATATTCATATAAAAAAATTATCAAAAATATAAGAACAACATACTTTTTAATAATTTTGAAATAATTAAATTGTATATTATTGGACTTACTTTAAAAGAAAGGTCAACCATAGTCACAAAGAAAAACGGGATTTTTGGGCTTTCTAATTTGTATGGAAAGCTTACAACGTATGTATAAATACTATGTAAAAGAAAATCAATTATTGAAATATATTTTGACTAACTGGTGGAGGTCCACGTATACAAAAAGCAAAAACGGAAGATAATAATATATTCAATTAATGTAAAAATGAGAAGAGCATTGTGGGATTAAAAAACATGATGGTGATAGATTGTCTAAAACTAATAGGAGTACTGGTATTGTAAGTACTAACCTTTCATTGTGTTTTTGAATTTTTTATTACTTTGAAGAGAATTCAATATATTTAGATATTTTTTCAGTCTCAAAACAAAACTGATGGTTACAAAGAAACAGAAGAAAAGGGATGATACTAATTTACTAGACAAAAGGCTGTTCTTTTGTAATATGGAGATGGGCAAAATTCAAAGTAGTAGTATTCAAAACAGAGAAGAACATAAGCTAAAGAAAAAAAGGGTTGTTAGACATTGAAATAAAAAAAGAACAGTAAAGTTCTCAAAGAGAACTTATTTAATAATTTTAATTAGTGTTTATATTGTCATGTAAAAAATGTAATATATGTTATTTCTGAATAAAAGACATTTAATAATGATATTTTATAGAAATTAATACTCAAGAGATTTAATAACAACATAAAAACATGTTTAGAATAAGTTAAAAAAAAATATTGCCCTAATCTTTCAAACTAATTTATTATTTCTCTTCTTATTAATTTGGTCCATATTTATTTCATCTAACGGCGGCAGCTCTTGTTCAGGCATCATTCTGGCTGTATTGTGTAGCACATTGAAACAACAAAATCTAAAAATTTAAGTACATACATTAAATTTTTTAAATTTTGTTCTATAATTAAACAGATAATATTTTTCTTAACTCACTGTTGTGCAACAATAACTGACATTGTGTTTTGTAATTTTGGTCTTATACCATAAAACACATATTGGAAAGTGGCGTTTCCATATAACGATAATTCTGAAACATTTCTTCAGCTCTATTTCTGCATATATCCCCTCAATGCATATGCAATCTCACCTTATAACAGATAATAAAATAATTTAATAGAGTATATGAACCCTTTGAATATTATCACATTTAATTTTAAAAAATTTCTTTCAATTCATCTTATTCGTAATATATTTCTAAATTGAATACCTACTCAAATATTTAAGGAATATATTTTATATAAATGATCTAACAGTAAGTAAATATACGGACCACTAACCAAGCAGGATTTAATTTGAAAAGTCACCAGTCTCCATGCGGGTCCTTAATGTCCAAAAATGGTGGCTTTATGCACAGACCCATGCCAACAAGCAATCAAGTCTATAGTTTTAAGACTAGCATTTCCAGTAATTTAAATGTTGGGGAAAATAATGCTTTTCTATTTCTAAATACCTCTCCATCAATACCCCCTGTAAAGTATAAGAAACCTTGTGCTGATAAATATTGAAGAAAATATATAGGTACTTACCAGGTGAATGTTTTCTTACATTGTGTTCCATCAACTATCCCTATAATCCCAGGAAACCCAAATATACTATAAAATTGTTGTTGATTTATGGCAGTTATGCTGTTGTTTCTGGAAATACTAAAGAACAATGGTTCAAAGTATAAATATAATTAATTTATCTTACATTAGATTTACTAGCATTCCAACTTACCTCTCATTTTGATATTCTAGATTTTGTTCAATTAAACCGAGGTAATTAATAATGATATATATTACAGTGTCGTTTAAAAGTCTCTGTCCTAAAAACTTAAGGAGGTTCATTTCTTGGCAATATGATTTTTCCTTACATCCACTCTTGAGGAAATCCATTTTCAATGAATATACCTACTGATCGACGTCTAGGATATCAAAAGTAATCATCGAACTTACGTAGATGTATCATAATACACTTTTTAGCTTTCTCAAAGGAATAACAATAATTCTTCCTCGTAAAACAATTTTTTTGTGTCTAAGATAGGTTAAGTGGCCACTAGCCTGGAAATTTGACCGCTTAATTTAAATATAAATTCAAGTTAGATTAAAGCAAGTGCAAGAAAATAAGCTAAACATAATGTTAAGTTTTGCTTAAAAAAACTTGGTGCAAACGCCCCTACATTTTATATTATCGATATTACTACGTATATTACAAATTAAAATTTAAATTAAAATACACAAAATAACTATTTTAAAATTTTTGATAAAAAAACACCACACCACCGTCACGCCACTGATGAAGTGAAATGACAGAAAGACAGCCGAAACTCAACCGTGTTGTCATATTTATGTACCCATCTCTTTTTAACTCTCATAAAAGTGCCAAACCATGTATGATTCTAAAAAATTGAGTTTTATGAATGGAGTGTTCTGTCTACCTATATTTAGATGTCTTTGGTTCAAACCATTCTAATCAAATATTAATTCGCATTTTTCTTTTTGATCAAAAATATTTAATTTTGAATACCATAATAAAAATCAGTAAATGAGATAATGGATTTAAGGATTTGATTTTAATACAATTAATATGTGATAGTAAAATCAGATTTAGATATCAGAAATTTGTCACGAGGGGAATAATAAAAATTCTTTAATCTTAATCCATAACTTTATGTAAGTTTACTAGAATTTTGTTATTAAGTCACCAAATTATTGATATGTATCATAAAAAATATAAGATGGATATACCTTTTGTCAAACCTAGGCCTAACCTAATCAACACCTTCTACAGTCTAGATCCTGTTTCCTATTTTATCAATTTTTTTTTGTTATAACTTTACATACTGGATGGTGCATCGTCATTGGAAACATAGGAAATCCCATGCAAATTTAGAATTGTCCAAAATTTCGCTCAACTATTAATTTAGAGCTAAGTCGTAAACAGGTCTTTTAAAGGTCTGCGTATGCTGAATACACATGCCAAATTCGAACAATTTTGGACAAGCCGATTTTAAGTAATTTAAGAAAATATGCATCTATTTTTAAAATAAAACTGAACAGGTAACTATGCAAAATCAGGCAAATGCCAACGTACCTTAAATTGTCATCCTATAATTTTCTCAATGTCAATTAATAATTTCTCAATGTTTAACCCCATTCGAATCAGTTTTAACTTACAAAAATAGATTTCGGGAACACTAAGCGTAGGTACTATAACGTAGTAGTGTAGACAGCACAATAAATTACATTTGACAATGATAAAATCATAGATTGACAGCTTAAGGTACGTTGGCATATCCTTGGGCATTTATCAGATTTTGTATTGTTGGGCAAACCTTTTAAATTGGGAAAATCTATTTTACTGACCAGCATAATTTACTGACCAGCTTATATACGTTACTACTATCTAAATACGTACCACTACCACCTTAATTTTGCTACTTTCACCCAAAAATAAACTACTTCCACTTTAGTTTTGCTACTACCACCCAAAAATAAACTACTACCACCAAAAAATAAACTACTACAACCTTAATTACCATTACTGTAGGTATAGTGTTTGGACTCGCATCACCGCAGTAACAATACAGTGATGTATATGGTTTGGTTCTTCAGTGAAATCTTCTAAGGTAGACAGGATTTTACAATTTTCGAACGTACCTTTGCCGGGTATAAGAGCATTTTCTGATTTTATTTTAAAAAAAAATGTCAATTATTGTTGTTTAACAGTGTACCTGAGATTTTCACCGCACTTCAACACGAAAAAACACTTTCAAAACTGAACTTTAAAAAAAAACTGAAAGTAATTTTTGTATGAAAAAGTCCTAAAAAACAACAACTATATAACATGAATGTGTCTTACAACATTTCATACATTTTCGTACATTTGTAAGCTGTTTGTCTTCTTGTTTCGTAAGGCCAATGTCTTGACCTGCATGTCTTTCTCTTTGAAAGCTTGTCCGATATATCTTTTGAGCCTGATACTGGTTGTTCCACATCTTCCAAAATATCCCTTATAATTTTTTTAGGCAGTCTGGAAGATTAGGAATAGTTAATCGGCGTTGGACATGCTTTGTTATGAGGCTCTCTGCTAGCAAATGTATGAAGTCGAGACATTTTAACGGGGTTGATTCAAATAAAAAACTTCGCACGGCTATAAAAAGATATATGTGAAAATTTGTTACCGCCCAGAATAATGTGTCCAGTAAGTGAGCTAGGCATACCCTGATCGGCGGTAGTGCCAAGTGAGGCGCCACTGCGTTTGTGAGGAGAAATGTAAACAAGAGCGTCTCTCAGACGCGTGTTACCAGTTGAGGGTTAAGGTGGTAGTAGTTTATATTTGGGTGGTAGTAACAAAATTAAGGTGGTAGTAGTTTAGTTTTGGGTGGCAGCAGCAAAGTTAAGGTGGTAGTAGTCTATTTTTGGGTGGTAGTAGTAAAATTAAGGTGGTAGTAATTTATTTTTGGGTGGTAGTAGCAAAGTTAAGGTGGTAGTAGTTTATTTTTGGGTGGTATTAGCAAAATTAAGGTGGTATTACTTTCAACTAATCTCAAAAAGGAAATTTTAAATTTGGTCAGTAAAATAGGCACCCCCTTTTAAATTACTTAAAATCGACTTATCCAAAATTGTTCAAATTTGGCATATGTATTCAGCATACGGATACCTTTAAAAATCCTATTTACAACATGGCTAGAAGTAACAGGGGAACCAATATATGGACAGTTCAAAATTTGCATGCGATTGCCTAATCAATTAAACTTTTAGTTAAGTAATCGAGGGCGTGATTTTTAAATTCGTTATTGCCAACCATGGAAATATTCGGCGTCGCCGGGCTGACTAACTGGAATTTAATTTAAATTTCCCGCTAGGAATTCAGGTGGTAGCTCTTCTGTAGCAATTGTAGCTGCTGCAATTTGTCGTATTTATTTATTTATTTATTTCCTGACATTGTCATTCGTTTTGACACTTTAGTTTTGTATTACGAGTTTTTGGTTTAAATAAATAGTGTTGTGATACTTTATGCTTAAAAATGTTTACCAGCAGACCTTGCAGTCGAAGATTATTCTTTTTAGAACCTCTCTTAGTGCAAAGTGTATAAAATAGCTTAACGGCTGTAAAAAAATCATCGGCACTTTATTAGAATATTTTGAATGGGAAAGCGATAGTAATGAGCCTTTATGTCCATTAAGTGCTGTTAAGAAAGTAAGTTTTGTTGATTAATTTTGTTGGTAAATAATAACTGGTTATATATTTACAATTAAATTATTTTTGTTTCCAAAAGTATTTTGACTAAAAGAAAATATGTAAAAGTGGGCAACGCTGTGCCGGTCAAGCTGCATCATGTGAGAAAAAGCTTATTTGGTATGAACTATAGGTTTGATTCTGTTTTGGTTCGTAGCTAAAGTTACAGTCTTCTTTTTTTTCTATTTGTTATAATAATTTTTCTCTAAGTGCTTTTAGCTATTCGAATGAAATTTTGAAAGCAAAAGTTACTATAAATGCGATATTTTAATGTAAACAAAGTGTCGACAGATTTACCGCACATATGGGGTATCAACGTTTTTTTTTCTTCCCCCCCCTAAAATAAATCCTTGTATTCGCCCCTGGGCCAAAGTGTAGAATGGTTTGGTTGGGTAGAATGGGAGAGCTATCATCACCGCGATCTTATAGATTTTTGTGTATTTAATTACATAATATTACCCCCCATAATTATTACCCCCCATAATATTACCCCCCATAATTACAAATTATACAGATCACAGTGTTAAATAAGTACTCATTGAGTCCCCATCAAAAAGTATGAAAAAAAGTTCCTATAAACACGGATGCGGAGTTAATACATAGTTTACAGGATGTTAAAACTTTTAAACTTTGATGTAAGTAATACTGAACATCAATGTTATAAATTTTAATAAAATTTACTAATAAATTCGGTTAATGTTTTTTTTAGAAAAATATTACAGTGATAACAACATGCACGTCGCTGGTGAATCTGTCAACACTTTTTAGTACCAAAAAATATGTGGCACTAATAGTAACTTTTATCCTAAAAAATTCATTCGAATCGCTAAAAGTACTTGAAAGATAATTATACAAAATCGAAAAAAAATTAAGAGTTTAACCACTTGTAGCTACGAAACAAAGCAGAATCGGACCTAAGTATATGTTGATATAAAAATAAATCTTATTTTTACGTGAAGAATTTACCCACTGTAATAATGTAAATACATTTTTTGGATAAAACGTTTACATGAATTTCTCTATCAATAAATTTGATAGACTTGGTTATATCCACCCGTGTTCCCGTGGATTACTTAAATACCTACAAATTTTGTAAAAAATAAACACTAATACACAATTTCTGAACACAGAAAAATAATATTAACTAAATAAAATGGAAAAAATAATTTTTACTACATCACAAGCAAATAAAAATTAATATTTAGCAGAGTCATCGTTCAGTCAAAATTTAAGATTTTTCTGGTAGTGCCCAGTAGGATCTAGGGGGGAGGAGGGGCACCACCGCCACCGGGCACACCTGTAGTTAGTCAATAGATACAAAATCTAAAAATTAATAAAGTAAGTTATGAAAATCTTAAGGCAATAGAGAAATAATTAAATGAATATTTTTATGTCCACCCTGTACCAAACCGACTTTTATATATGTAACAAAATAAATAATAATATATAACGATTAGAAATCTGTTTAAGTATAGTATTATTTTAAATTCATTTCCAAATATTATAGCACAAGTTCACACATTCATCAAAATGGTTTAATTGTGTCATTATCTCGGCGGCAATAAATTTAATACAAATAAAATTTATATATGTAAATGACATATAAAGAATCTTTAGACCAGAGTCATTAAGATATTATTATTGTTTTTTTTTTAATTTAATTTTAAAAATTTAATAGAGTTTAAAAATGGTGGTATTTTCTTTCAGACCATATAATAAGAAATTTATTATAATTTCAGTAATAGTTTGCTTTTTTCTAATAATTGCGGCGACACTAATTATAGGTAAGTTTATTTTAAATAATATAATTGATATAACACGTATTGTAATAATTGTGATATTTTAGAACGGTAGGTGAGTATATTTAGCAATTTGTTAAAATTATAGTGACAATTTTTTTCAAATTTATGTAAAATGTATTTTTGTTATAATTACCTAGTTTCGCGATATTTCCAACATAATTAATTATTAGTTCATGTAAGCGTATATAGAAATTAAATAGTTTTAAGAATTGATAACTATTTCTATTTTTTTGTAGCCAGTCGCATAGTACCTACCGATAAAAAAACTTATAAAAACCTTAAGCTCAAAGTTAAATTATTTAAAATATAATATTCACCAGAAGCTTTATATTAATATGCATAACAACTTCTTTTTAATTTACATTTTCTTAATAGTTTTTGTCCCAAAATTGAAAGCACAAACTAAGTATGACGAAGAAAATGATGTCGATATACACTGGAGCTATGATGATCAAGGTAAGTTCATATTATTTATTAATTGAAAATACATCATAGTTTTTATTTTTGGATTGAATATACTCTTCCAATACTTGACCCATTTCCATTATTAAATTCGTAAAATAGAAAATATAAAAAGAATTAAGAAACTATATTTAAATTACCTTAAAATTGTTTTACAGCTAACCGATATTCGCGGATGCGAATATTAATTTGTTATGGAGAAAAAATATTTTTTTATAAAATATTATATACATTATACAGATAAAGTCTACATCATATGGGATTTTATTTTTATTTAAGGCTGATTCATGGTACACCGGGCCGTACCCGAGCCGGGCACGGACGGGGCACGGACGCCTTTCGGCGAAGCTCGGCCCGTGCCCGGCTTAGCATGAATGCATACGTATAAATAACATTTGACAATATTTGGCCGTGCCTTCACCGTCGCACGGCCCCGGCCCGTCACGGTGTACCATGAATCAGCCTTTAGGCGCGGTTCTCACTATAACGTACTGTCACCGTCACGTAGAGCCGTCGCGTCGCACAGTGGATCGACCTAATGCAATTTGCTGGACATTCAGCAATTATGCAAAATTTCTAACTAAGACTTTTTTTTGAATAAATGTGTTCTAAAATCTTCAAATTTGCAAAAAAAATGGTTATGACTTTATTATAGATAACTCACTGAATGTTGACAGGTGTTTTTCCAGAATAGGTATATATTTTATTTGAATTTCGGTATTAAATTAACTATTACAATTTAAACTGCATAATTTCATACTTATTCCAAAACTTAGTGAATTTTTATCATATTTTTATTCTATATGAATTATGACCTTGCGATTTGTCCAGATTCTTTACTCAATAATAATAATTTTCAGTCTTATTATTATACAGGGTGGCCGAACTGTATTCCGGAAACTTCGGCAGCATATTCTACAGATGAAAATGAGTAAAAAAGTTCGTATAAATGTATGTCCTAAAATGCTTAGTTTCGGAGATACAGTGTATAGAAGTTTCATTTTTATTTCGATTTTTTCCAAATAACTTCTGCAGTAACGTCAATTTTTGGATGAAAATTGGCATTTCGGAGTTATTTGACGTGAGAAATAGGTGGCGCCACCTACATGTGTTTTATCTGTTTTGAAGAGTAATAACTTTTCGTCCGTGCCTGTATAAAACTACTGAGTGAAAAAATATACATTTCCGTGATTTTTTACGTAATAAATGTCTTGGTAAAAATCGCTATGAGCAACTGTTCTCAAGATATTTATAATGGAAATAGTCAATCCATGTTATTATTGATAAAAATTAAACATCTTTAGTAAATAGTTATTTAATATTATATTATATATTATTATTAGACTGAAATAATAAATTTGAGAACTTTTTATCTTCTTAAATTAATTTTCCTTAATTAATAATTAATTTTTTCTTAAATTAATTTCTTCGAAAAAATTATGATGATAGTTTGTGTTAAACTTTTGGCACAAAAACATTTCAAATTTATGATTTCAGTCTAATAACTATTTAGTCAACATGTTTAATTTGTGTCAATGATGACGGGTATTATTGATGATTTCGATTCCAAATCTCGAGAATCATTACTCGGAGCGATTTTTACCAAGAGACCTTTTTTACGCAGTAAATGTCGTAAATGTATATTTTTTACTTCATAGAAATTATTTGGGAAAAATCGAAATAAAAATGAAATTTCTACACCCTGTATATCCAAATCGAAGCATTTTAGGATATATATTTATACAGTCTGACAAACGGATCTGAAACAGCAGGGCAACGGTGAGGGGATCGCAATTTTCTAAAATCATGACCGATTTCATTCATAAAATATCCACGAGCGTGCGGTGTTTCATAAAAATATATCAGGAATTTTTATAATATTTTCCAGTAAAGTTTATAATATTATTTTACTTTAAATGTACCTACATTTTGTTTAGTCATTTGCCAAATATAGTAATATTTGTTAAAACGCGTGTACTAATTACAATAAACACAAATCAAGTTAAAGACATAAAACACAATACAATAACAGCGCCACTGGATTTTTCAATAGTAGTGACTGTTTCTACTATTCCTAGAGAGGGGCATAAAGTTGGGGGTAATGGCGGCAAGACGTGCGAGAATCTCGACCAATCAGACTGGTTGAATCTGGGATGCCATGATGAATTTTGTCAGCGTTGCCAGCTTACCCTAAACGGACTTTATCTTAAGGAAATACTTTACCTTTTATAATAGGCAGAATGAACGAAATCTCTTAATTAGATAAATATACATTATTATAATAAGAACTACGTCAACATATTAGCATATATCTAATTATGTATGCTGAAATGAACTAAAATATATTCAATTTATAGGTAATATCGAGCTACTTTGCTTTTCTATAATTAAACGTGACAACATCGACTTTTTTTGCCCGAATTCCTTCCGCTGTTTTAGATTCGTTTGTCAGATAATACGAACTATTTTACTTATTTTTATCTGCAGAATATGCTGCCGAAGTTTCCGGAATACAGTTCCGACCACTCTGTATAGTGTATCACAAAAAAATTACAAATTTTAATCGTGAGTTTTAAAAAAATGCCTAAATATGCATATTTTTTTTTATATCTGTTATTGAGGTTAAAGCTTTTCTTAAAATAAATATAAAGTAAGATTTACTGCCACATATTTACAGTCATATGTTTACAGTCCAATATCGTCGTTGTTGGCAAAGACATGAAAAAAGATCTATACAGATGTTGTATGGTTTAAAATGGTGCATATCCTAAAAAACATTTTGGTGCATACAGGGTGTCCCAAAAAAAGTTATGAAAAAGCATTAAGTTTTTTTAAATAGCACCCCCAATTTTTCTGTACATAATTGGATATAACATAAAATTTTGCATATTATTATTGCAACACAATCTAGTAAATATAAAAACTTTAGTACAAAATTTGGTTTTAAAAATATATGCCTAGAGAAATAAAGCATTAAAATTGTTAGTGCTTTTTCACAAAATCGTAAATTAAATTAAAGTGCGGTAAACCTTAATTAAACTACGCCTATTTTAACGAAATATACAGGGTGTTTCAGAACTAAGATCCATATCAAAGTTATATTTCTGCTTAGGGAATAGCCGGTATTTTATTTCATTTTTGGATTCTTGGGCATAAAATAAGGCATATATTATAAGGGTTAAATATGTTTAAAATCTTTGGTTTGGGATGTATTTAAAGATATTTAAATATGCATGCTACAATAGATTATTAACACCCTGTACATTACTTTTCAGAATTAATTCTTGTGCTGAGTTTAAAGGTGGGGAAATAAATTTTACCGGAAAATGTTATTGCTTCCTTAAAATTATACAGGGGTACCAAAAATTGCTGATTTATTTTAAGGATATATTTTATATAAAAACTTCGTTATTTCAAATGCAATACCCTGTATTTTTTTAAATAAATTGAAGCAGATTCAAATGCTTTTTCAAATTATATTAGAGTTTCCTACACCTATCTAGCTCAGATTTTGAATAAAAAGCGATTTTTCAATAAAATCGTAATCAAGTTGGCTGGTGTCGCCATGGCAATTTTCTAGTGACATTTAGACTAACTATTTTCAAAATCGACATTAGTACGAATTTAGGTTAAAGGGTATAGCACTCAGGGGTTCGATTTGGTGTCGAATCATAATAATTCATCTAAATTTTTAGCTCTTTAACTCAAACGGTTTCTGAGATTTGCAAAAAAACCTGTTCTTTTCAATCTTATTTTTATTTTTATAGTAAAATTCAAAATTAATTAGTGCTGATTTTTTTTCTAATTCTTGGAAGTCTAAGACATGAAAAAATAATATGATCATGATTCATAAACAAAAAGCCTATTTTTAGCGGATGAAAGAAAATTAAAATTTTCATTTTTTTAACCTTCGTGAAATATGTCATTCACTAAAAATCGTCAGAAAATGTCTTTTATACTTCTTCACACTCAGGAATTTTTTAGGATTTTTTGAAGTGGTGTAACAATATGAAAAATAATAATTACGCAAACTCATTTTTTTTTCTAAAATCTTCTGAAATTATAAATGGGTTAGTTGCAATTTAATACATACAACAATGAAGACTAGTTTATTGTTAGGTTACCTAAATAAGCGAAACTTTAGAGGAATATGATTGTTGGTTACTGTAAATCCCAGTAGATGGCGTTATAATGCGTCAGCTTGACGCGAATTTTTCAAAAACCCTGTGTTTACGTAATCATTGCGTAGCAATATGATTGAAAATGTGTAATAAGCATCATTAGCGTAACTAGCAATTTATCCTGGGGTGGGCCTAGGGGGGCCTGGGTTGAGCCCAGGGGGGGCCTAGGGCTTCTGTTTTTTTTAAAATGAAAAATAATTTCAAAAAACACATTTTTTGAATAAAACGTTTACATGAATTTCTCTATCAATAAATTTCATAGACTTGGTTATCAAACCGTGTTCCCGTAGATTACTTAAATACATACAAATTTTCTAAAAAATAATAAAAAATTAACACATTTTTTGAACACAACAAAATAATATTAACTAAACAAAACTAGAAAACATCATTTTTACTACATCACAAGCAAATAAAAATTAATACGTTGCCAAGAATTATAATTCAGGATTTCTCTGGGGGGTGCCCAGCAGTACCTGGGAGGGGGGGCCAGCACCACCGGCCACCCCTGTAGTTACGCCAGTGATAAACATTGTGAATTTGAAGTACAAAAATATTTTCTAGGCAGTTTTTTAAACTAAAAAAATATAAGTTAGTTAAAACAGAATATTTTAGAAAAATATTAGTTTTTAATTTTTTTCATACTGTATTAATATGGGATTTAATTGTTGTTTTTCATATTGTTCCACTACTTCAAAAAATCCTAAAAAATTCCTGAGTAAAGGTAGTAAAGTAGTGTAAAGGAGTATAAAAGACATTTTCTGACGATTTTAATTTTTCTAAGATTTTAATTTTCTTTCCTCCGCTAAAAATCGGCTTTTCGTTTAAGAATCATGATCATATTAGTTTTCATGTCTTGTAGAATGTAAAATGTTTAGGAGGGGAGTTAGTCACCGCGACCTTAAAGATCTATTGTGTGTTCCCCTTTCTTGAGTTATAACGAGTTATAACTCATCATACAGTCTCAAGGCTTTAACAAAAGCCAGTATCTGAGACGGCTCCACATAGGCTAGCTCTCCATCCTTGACATCAGCCGTACCAAAGTTCATAGCACGAATGGTCGTCGTCTCGGCGCACTCAGTGATGAGGTGTTCAGGTGATTCCCCATATTCCCCACAGAATCTGTATTCGCCGTTGTTTCTCAGCTTCAGCCTACTGAGGTGTTCGTTGAGGAGACAGTGTCCTGTTAGAAACCCCGTGATAATCCGAAGATTGTTTTTACTTAAATCAAGGAAAACCTTTGATTTTTCTCGGTCGTAGGTTCTGAGGAACTTTTTCGAGTGTCTTAGACCGTTGGAGGACACCCATTCCAAGTTACGGTTGGAGTCTTCCAGATTCTTCAGTTCCGCTTTCAGTTGGTTTCCGCTTGGAAAACAGAACGGTTCTGGTCCAGTTAGTGGAGTGTTAATGTCTTAAACATCTAAGAATTAGAAAAAAAATCATCATTAATTAATTTTGAATTTTTCTATATAAAAATAAAAAAAATTGAAAAAAAAAGTTTTTTTTGAAAATCTCGAAAACCGTTAGAATTAAAGGGCTAAAAATTTAGATGAATTATTATGATTCGACACCAAATCGAAGCCCTGAATGCGAGTTAATAAAGCCGCGGGGGCAGATTTCCCATATTAATCAGGCTATATCGTTTGACTTTAGCGCGTTGGTTTTTGCTTTAAAATTAGATTCAAATGACATAATAAAATTTACGCTGTTGCTATCGGGTATCTGTCAAATTTGAGATTTAAAAAAGATAAATGTTTAAAAAACGACTCTATTAGCCGACTTTATGCTAATGCCTAAAGTAAAGAAAAGTATGAATAACTTGAATTGAAATGATGAACTCGATGAAATTCATATTTGTGGTACATACTAATATCAAAACGTATTTTTAAAAAACCCAAGTCTGTAAAGAAAAAAGTTCCATATGATGCGGACTTTATCAGTGACACTGTACAGGGTGGGTCAAATTCGACGCTTTTAAATGGAAACACCCTTTTCTATAGGAGATAGATAAAAACTAATATCGGTGTCTGGAGCTCAATTTTTGTCAAAAACATGATGGTGAAAACCGCATATCGATATCTGTTACCGTTTCGGAGTTACGGGGCGTTTTTAAAAAATATGCATTTTTAACAAATCGCTGTAAATTTTTCAAAGCACCTTTTACGTAAAATTTAATGGTTTAAGTGTATTTTTTTTTAAAATTAATAATTTAAGAATTATCAACAGAAAATTTGATTTTTTATATGGAACACTCTGCATATTTTTAATTTATTGAAAAGAAATTAAAATTACCTTTCCAAAAATATAACACACTTCATATTTTGCTCGATTCCTCTTCGAGATATAGAGTATATAAAAATTCGCCCGCTTTAAATAAGTAGGCTTTGAACGGCACCGGCTGTAATGCAAAAAAAATCTAGCTGTGAGCATCAATCGACCGTCTTCTGTTATGGACAGACGGGGCAGTTTTTGAACATTTCTCGCGGAATTCATTACTCAGTGGGGGTGAAAGATACCCTCTCATAACTGCTAAGTATTTCTAATTCTTGTCTAGATTATACGGAAGAATAAGGAACCTTTATTCTTCCGCAAATATATTCATAGGATTAGATCCATGGGCACTAAGTCAGGCGGCCTCGACGGCCAACGGCGGGGATCTTGGTTAGCTATTCAATTATTCTAGAAATTGGCTGCAATTGCTGATAACTTCAGAGTTCAAAGGCGGTGCGTCGTCTTGCTGGAAAAATATGTTTTCGAGTTGCATTAAGGGCATATCATCAATAGGGGTCCAAAGCCTACTAGTTAAAAGTGGCGAACTTTTAAAAATTTTATATTTCAAAGGAGATTATAACAAAATATCAAGTGTGTTATATTTTTGGAAAGGTAATTTTAAATTCTTTTCAGTTAATTAAAAATATAGAGGATGTTCGAAATAAAAAATCAATTTTTCTGTTGATAACGATTAAATTCTACGTAAAAAGGTGCTTTGGAAATATTTTCATAGAAATACAAAATTTTCCATAGCAAAAAAGTTACAGCGATTTGTTCAAAATGCACATTTTTGAAAAACACCCCGAAACGGTAACAGATATTGATGTGCGGTTTTCACCATCATGTTTTTGATGAAAATTGAGCTCCAGACACCGATATTAGTTTTCGTCTATTTCCTATAGAAAAGAGTGTTTCCATTTAAAAGCGTCGAATTTGACCCACCCTGTAGAGGGTGTCCCATTTTGATTGAAATCGTACGACATCATTTGTTTGTCATCATCATTGTTGTCAGCATCAAATTAGTAAAGATAGGAGGATGTGGTTTGCACAGATGCGGTTTCCCACTTTTTTGTCAAACCGAAAATGCAACAACCCTCTTCACTTCTGAGCTAGAGCTCTTTTTGAAAATTTTGCAATTTGGGACAGCCCCCGTATATTATGAAAGATATCGAGGACTTGAAAACTGATTCTTGTAGAACTTTTTACGTATAATACAGTGGTGTAGTTTATTTTTCTACAAAATATATTTTTGAAAATATGAACTAAAGTTATGTTTTTTCACATGCAACTGTATATTTATAAATTATATGATGAAAAATGTATATTTATAAATTATATGATTCGTATTGCAATGAGCTTCCAAAAATATATAACACTCTATATTTATTTTCACTATTTACTGCAATATTTAAAAGAGATCATTTTCTTATTAATATAGGTCGTGATAGATAACAAAAATATTAAAATGTTATTTACTAAAATAATCATACACATATTAAAATTTTACTTTCAAACTGTTGAATAATAAATAGAGAGTGTTATATATTTTTGAGAAGCCCATAGCAAGACGGATCATATGGTTTATAAATATCAGATTACAAGAATCAGTTTCAGGCCAATGCCCCTTAAGTTGTCATCCTATAATAATATTGTCAATGCCAAATTGTATTTTCTAGTTTCAAATTACAAAAATATATTTCGAGGACACTAAACGTAGTAGTGTGTGTAGACAGCACAGTAAGTTTTTTTTTCTATTTTAACCACCCTATAGATCAGAAAGGAAGTTCTTAGACCCTTAGTCTTTAGACCCCATGTTTATACAGGGTGTCCCAGGCTGAGCGTCCATTAAAAGTTTCTAGAAAACCACAATATCTAGATCGGATTTTTTTTTGCACATCATTGTTTTACAACGAGATCTATCAATTAAAAATATTTTCAATATGGCGGCACTTCCGGAAATACCGGAAGTTGAGACCAACTTTCTTATTTTAAATGGGTGCCCCCATTTTTTATTACATGCTTAAATTCTCTGTAAAATTATATGAATATTCATATCAAACACTCTATACCTAACATTAACCGTTTTTGAGAAAAAAATATTTAACATTTTTGGACGAAAAAAAAAACTACCTGTCAAAAAAATTTGTATAGCTTAAACGTCAAATTTAGTGATTACCACAGTCACTGTGCCATAAAGAGAAGACCTGTAGCTATCTATTTCAAAAATAAAATTGGTCACAAATGTCATATAATAATGGCGGTCAGGGATTTGAGCGATTAAAAAATTTTCATAAATCATTTTTCTCAATCAAAGGTTTCTCAATTCTTTACTTTTTAACTATACATGTTCCTATACCTAAAATAAATCGTTTTTAAGTTATATAAGATTTAGTTTGAAAACATATAGTTTTTTCTTGATTTTATCTAGTTTCCTTTGATATTAACTGTCAAACAGTTAGACAATTTATTTCCATCTGTCAGAAAACAAATTATTTGAATTTCCTATAAAATAAATACTGCCTGCCTTAAGAGTTTAAAAAGTGTATTTATAAAAATATATCTAATATTTTCGCTTTTTAGTGATATCTAATAGTCGATATTATTAATAATATACCGTAGATCGAAAAAAAAAGAAAAAAAAAACAGCGCAAAATTGGCTTGGCAATGATGATCGATAACATACTGCTTTTTGAACAAAGTGTCACAACATAACATGGCCAGATCTATTGTTTTACATCACTTGACATTTAAAGTCATAGGCTACTGGTTAAAATCAAGAAAAAGATACGCTTTAAAACTAAATCTTAAATAACTTAAAAACGATTTATTTTAGGTATAGGAACATATATAGTCAAAAAGTAACGAATTGAGAAGCCTTATCACTAGTGAAATAAAAAAAAGTGGGTTTCCATTTGAAAAAAAATGATTTATGATAATTTTTTCTAATGCACGCTCAGCCTGGAACACCCTGTATATGAACTTTTTTCTTCTCAATTTCCGGTATCAAGTGCCGCCATATTGAAAATATTTTTAATCGATAGATCTCGTTGTTAAACAATGATGTGCAAAAAATCTCTGATCTAGATATTGTAGTTATTTAGAAACTTCTAATGCACGCTCAGCCTGGAACACCCTGTATATGAACTTTTTTCTTAAAGCATATAAGCAATCACAACCCGTGAAATGTTTTAAACTTCTCAAGGAACGCCCTGTATAATTGATATACAGGGTCCGGCAATAATGCATCTGTAGCTCCTAAAATAAAAAACTTGGGAATTTTGTTTAGGTGCAAACCTAAAGTATGTACTAGGATGTATTTCAGGAAAATATTTTAACTTCTATAGGGTGGCTCAAAAAAGTGTGAGTGAATCGGGATGATTTTTTTTTAAATGGAACACCCTGTATTGCATTTTTGTATTTCCTTTCAGTTCACTTTACATAATCCCAAGACATGATTAAATATATTTCGATAATTTCAGAGATATTAATAAATAAATAAAAATTATATTTTTTCAGCTTTTCTTAAAAAATTATTAATATCATTGTTACAGATCTGTCCTGAAATCAAAACTATATTAGATATTTTTTAGATGGCTCAGTACTTTTGCTATAAATATGGAAATCGTAGATCATACAGGATGTTCAAAATTCTATGCCAAACTTTCTAAAATATAAAATAATTTTTCTTTGTTTTTTTAAACGGAACACCCTCTATATTATTTTTTCAATAGATGGAGAATTAAAAAGTGAACATTTTTTGCATTTAGAGTATTTCAAAATTTTAACAGTTTCGCAGATATTCCCGGTTTTGTATTTCATATGGCATTTTCCACAGTAAATTTTTATCAAAGCCACCCAATCATTTTTCTCTCGTATTTTACCATTGAAAGCGCCATATGAAATAATACTGCGTGTATCCGGAAAACTATTAAAAATTTTGGAACACTTTAAATACAAAAAAATGTTCATTTATTAATCCTCCGTCAAATAAAAAAATAATATACAGGGTGTTCCATTTAAAAAAACGAAGACAAATTATTTTATATTTTTGAGTTTTTAAGTTTGGCGTAAAATATTGAACATCCTGTATGATGTACGATTACCATATTTATAGCAAAGTAAGAACAGACCATCTAGAGTAAATATCTAAAATAGTTTTGATTTCAGAACAGTTCTTGTATTTTTAATATTTTTTTTAAGAAGGGTTGAAAAATATATATTTTTGATTTATATTTTAATATCTCTGAAACTATCGAGATAGTTTCAGAGAGAGATATTACTCATATCTTAGGATTATGTAAAGTGATCTGAAAGGAAGCCAAAAATGCAATAATATACAGGGTGTTCCATTTAAAAAAAATGATCCAGATCCACTCACACTTTTTTGAGCCACCCTATAGAAGTTAAAATATTTTGAGGAAATACATCCTCATACATACTTTAGGTTTGCACTTAAACAAAATTCTCAAGTTTTTTATTCTAGGAGCTACAGATGCCCGACGCACTATTGCCGGACCCTGTACACAAATTTTTAGCACTTGCTCTATTAATCTCTGAATAAATGTAAGGAATTACAAGCTATTGACAAGTTTTACTAATTTCCAAATCAATAAACATATAATTTATTTTAGAGCACTGGCCACTGGTGTTTTGTAGAAATGGTACTCAACAATCTCCAATACCATTGTCGCAAAATACGTCTTTACTAACAGATCTTAAGCCTTTAGTAATAGAAAACTTTGATGAAGAATATTTATTGGATGTTTCTCAAAATGGACATACAGGTAAAGTTTTAAAATTGTGATATTATAAACATTTTTTCTTTTGTGCGTGTTAAAATTATATATTATTATCGTTGGACTGCGGCATAGTTCATAGTTCCCTAGTTTCATAAATTGTGATTGAATGGGTGATCGACAAACAGAAGGAGGATTGTTATCGCGCATTGTAAACTTTATATCGTACGATTTTTTTACTTGTACATCGTTATCTTTACGCTGCTGATTATACTTAATGACAATTACTTTCTAAAGCTAGGTTCTTACACACGCGAATTGCAAAATACGAATTGCGAATATTGTTGTTATTAATCGATTTCAAAAAAATACAGAGGAGGCAAAATTGACATAAAGTTGTTTTAATATTTTAAAATTCGACAAAAGGGTTACTGCAAGACATCAAACGTTGCTGTAATAAAGTTTTTTAAAAAAATGGGGACTGGAGCTAAACAAAAAGAAGACAAGATTTTGACAGAAACATATTGTTGGTGGTGAGTTGGAAGACTGATATTAAATAACAACATAACGATTGAAGCCTGAGAAGAATATACAGGGTTGGTCAAATTCGACGCTTTTAAATGGAAACACCCTTTTCTATAGGAGATAGACGAAAACTAATATCGGTGTCTGGAGCTCAATTTTTGTCAAAAACATGATGGTGAAAACCGCATATCGATATCTGTTACCGTTTCGGAGTTACGGGGTGTTTTTCAAAAATATGCATTTTTAACAAATCGCTGTAACTTTTTTGCTATTGAAAATTTTGTATTTTTATGAAACATTTCCAAAATACCTTTTTACGTAGAATTTGATGGTTTAAGTATATTTTTTTTAATTAATAATTTACGGATTATAAACAGAAAATTTTATTTTTTATATGGGACACCCTGTATATTTTTAATTTATTGAAAAGAATTTAAAATTAGCTTTCCAAAAATATAACACACTTGATATTTTACTCGATTCCTCTTCGAGATATAGAGTATATAAAAATTCGCCCTCTTTAAATTAGTAGGCTTTGAACGGCATCGGCTGTAATGCAAAAAAAATTCTAGCTGTGAGCATCAATTAAAATGAAAATAATATTTGCAATGAGAGATGCAGAATTTTATAACAATTTAAAATATATTTAACCATTTTAAAAAAAATGGTTAAACCATTTTAAAAAAAATGGTTAAATGTATTTTAAATTGTTATAAAATTCTGCATCTCTCATTGCAAATATCATTTTCGTATACATATTTAACCAACATCAACACATTTAAACTATATCTAATAACAATAAAAATAAATAGCAAACCAAGACATGAGATTTTGCTACAGGTGTTCGACATATCGACCGTCTTCTGTTATGGACAGACGCGGCCGTTTTTGAACATTTCTCGCGGAATTCATTAACTCAATGGGGGTGAAAGATACCCTCTCATAACAGCTAAATATTTCTAATTCTTGTCTAGATTATACGAAGGAATAAGGATCCTTTATTCTTCCGCAAATATATCCATAGTATTAGATCCATGGGCACTAAGAAAGAAGAAAGAAATTGCTTTATTGTCATAAAAAAAAATTTACAATTTTGTTGACAAAACTTAAAAAAAAGAATATAAAAAACATACAAAACTTCACTTAACAATAGAAAAACATATAAAACTAACAGCAAACATACAAAACTAGAACAATACTTTATACAATTATAGAAATTGTACATTGTCAAAAATTTATTTAATTAAATATAAATAAAATATAAACATACATGTAAATAAACAACTGTATATATAATGTCAATACTAAATTTAAATGGATAGAAAACAAAATCATTTCTTAAATTTAGTGAATGTGTGTTAAATTTAGAACCCTAGATATTAATAAAAAATCGTTAACCGCGTAAAAAGGCTTTCTCCAGTAAGTATGATCTCAAAGCTCTGCGAAATGCAGGAAAGATGAAATGGAATTAATTTCAGATGGCAGATGATTGTGCATTTTTTTTGCATTGTACAATATGGAACTCTTTACTAACTCAGAGTGAGGGGTTGGCAGATACATGTTATGCTCTGCGTTCCTAATTGGATAGCCATGAACTGGCCCTAGAGAAATACTCGATACGTGCTTGCGAACTAGGCAGACGGATTCGAGTATGAATAGGGAAGGAAGAGTTAATATTTTAATATAGACTGTCCTAGATGTTGACAAATTAAGCACATTAGCAACTGATCTAAGTGCGAAACAGGCAGAACTTAATTTTTTAGCTAAAGCATCGATGTGCAAATCCCATTTTAAATAGTTGTCCACAACAAGGCCTAAAAATTTCACAGAATCAACGACGTCAATGGTGGTATTATCAAGTTGAAAAGGTAGCAACGTACTTTTATATGATAAGACTTTTAGTTTTAGAGACGTTGAGACACAGATAATTAGAATCGCACCATGTTTTTATGTTGATTAAGTCACTGGAAATGGTTCTATGAAGTGCCGTGGTGTCCGGGCTGCTCCATGTGAAACAAGTATCATCCGCGAAGAGACAGATTTTACCACTGATGTCCAGACTAGCAATATCGTTGATAAACAACAGAAACAAAAATAGGACCTAGCACTGAGCCCTGAGGTACTCCGCATTCTATTGGCTTGCAAAGAAGACACAGTCTTATCAACCCTCACACGCTGGTTTCTGTTGTTAAGGTAGGACTTAAACCATTCAAGAGGCGTTCCCCTGATACCATAGTACTGCAATTTGTTAGTTAGGATGTTATGATTAACACAATCGAAAGCTTTCGAGAAATCACAGAAAATTGTTGCTGTAACGAGACGGTTGTTCAGACTGGAGTATACATTATTAAACAGCGAAAACATAGCGTCATTTGTACATTTGTTACTCAAGAACCCAAACTGAAAGGGGTGAGTATTTTGTATTTTTAGAAGAAATGATACAAGCCTCTTTTTAACCAGTCTCTCCATGATCTTCGATAACGTGGGAAGGAGTGCAATTGGACGATAGTTGGAAGCTTGCTCTTTATCACCTCCTTTATGCAAAGGAATAATTATCGCCGACTTAAGGCACCTGGAAAGCACCATCTTCAAATGACATATTAATTAAGGCTGAAAGATGGTTTAATATACATTCCGGCATACTAAGAGAACATTTTAAGAGTAAGTCCGTCAGTCCCTGCTGAAGATTTATTTTTAATATCATTTAATGTATTGCCGAAGCTCTGCACCAACTCCCACAGGCGTAAGGAAGAAACTGTGCAAATTAACATTATAGTCAGAGAGAAATGATAGAGAATCAAGGGAGGGTGAGATAGTATTCACTATATTCTTCGCCACATTTACAAAGTAATTGTTTAGGTCCTCAGGTGAAGTTGAGGTTATGTTGGACGAAGAAACCTTACCCTCAAGTCATTCACAATCGACCATGTTTCTTTGGCAATATTACCGGACTCAGTCAACCTCCTATTGTAATAGATGTCCTTGGCGGCTTTTATAGTCTTATGGTAAATTTTCCTGTAAAGTTTCACGTACTCGTGAAAGAAGACACTATCCGAGAATTTTTTAGGTGAGATAAAGAGCGCATGTTTTTTGCAGATGTACGTAGGCCCTTAGTAGTCCAGGGTTTATGATGTTTAATTTTGACAGGCCTGAGAGGAAAGGCTTTGGATGCCAGACCAGATAATGTTTGTGTAAATCTGGAAAAATTCAGTGTCTACATCACCAGAGATGACATGCCAATCTGTTGTTAGACAAAGCTGCTTAAAATTTATAAAGTTTTTTTCCGAAAAATACGTCCTAATTTACGAAAAGTGTTTTACTCTCGGATTTTATGGAAATTTTGTTAATACTCCTTCATGATCAGAGAAGCCTGAGTTCAACACAGTACAGTCAACCAATTCTGGATCAAAGGATGACACGACATAGTCTATAGTACTAGAACAAGTTCTAGTGATTCTTGTTGGTGCATTAACATGCATTACTACACCAAAAGTCTCGAAGATAGACTGGAGAGATTCCCGAGCATCACACACACTGGAGAAGTCAATATTAAGGTCACCACACAAGATCAACCTGCTATTCACAGGCAGGGACTCTAGCAAACTCAGTAATTTCTGAAAGAACATATGCATATCTGCGTCAGGTGTTCTATAAATACAAACAATATAGAGGTCATAAGCAATGTGGTAGATGATAGAAAATTCAAACATTTTCTCGGCTAATAAGTGATCAAATTTTGTTATTGCCGTAAGGTTTTTGTTGGTAGACATTATCATAGTACCTCCATGAGATAAATTACTTCTATTAAATCTAGCTATTGTTGTGTAATTTTTCACAAACACGGGCTCATCGGTATTTAACCAATGTTCCGTTATGGCAATGATTTCAGGAAATTTGAGCTGTTCCAATAAAAGAAATAATTCATCTGTTTTGTGTCTTAAGGACTGAACATTGATAAGAAAAATACCTAGCTTGCTATCGTCCGATTTATCAGAGGGTGCTTGATCCTCTGTTCGCGTCAAATGAATTAAAAATTTTTATTTTTAGATGGAGAGCCACTGGAAAAATACTTGCTGTGGCTTTCCCTAGACTTCTGAAGGTGAAATAGCTTCTCTGATGAGAAAAAGGTCCTGAAGGCGGAGAGATCTGCCTCAACCTCAGCCACGCCAATGCCATACGCGTCGTGGAAGCGATAAAACAACTTGCGCAGGGAGTCCATGTCGCATGGGAGACCTTCCGATGCTAGCGCCAACTTGATGCTGGTGTTGGTGTGTCCCTCAAAACACGCACTGGGGGGTTGGTCATGGAGGTACGCAAGGAATAGCCTGACAGCTTTCAATATCGAAGGGTCCCTTAGTCTCGCCAACAAATAACGTCCATTGGCCGTGTCCGATTCACGCGATAACCGCACAATAGGTGGAGTCATTGGGTCCAAACTCAGCACCTCACCTTCCCTTGGATGCTTATTGATAATATTTTTCGCCTCCTGCTGCCCAAAGGACTTACTCGCAGCTATAGCCTCCCTGTCTGAACCAATTTTAACGTATTTGACCTCCTTGGCTAGATCTGTAGGTAAATTGGAAGATTGTGGAAGGCTTCGTTTCTCCAAAGTGGAAATCTTAGGCTGTTGAAATCCCATGGCAGAAGATCTTGATTTTTGCGGCGATACCTCCGAGGGAGTCAAAGATGGTTGGACATTGCTATTGACTACTTCAATTCCTGGGGGCCACATACTTATATCAAGCAGCCGCTCTAGGTGCCTTATATTCTGCACTCCAACTTTGAATTTTGAGAGTGAACTGTCCTCACTATTAAGCATAGGAAAGCAACGAATAAAGTCCGAAGTTCCAAGTTTATCCTTGATATAGTGAGCCAGTTGGTTTGCCGTAAAGGGAGATGGGATATTGGACACAACGACATAATGCCAGGCTTTTCTAATGGAGGGTTTGTGAGGTGGGGGAGTACTGACTTTAGAAGAAGTGACACCCACTGAGGCTTGGCAATCTGTCTGAGTCGAAGTTGACTTTTTTATTGCTGGTGGGCTACTCCTATTATTTTGCTTGCCTTGGGCAGCAAACTTTTCTATTGTGGTTGCCATCTGATTTACGCTCCTACGCAGCTCACTGACTTCCTTCAAAAGATCTACCTTTGAAGAGTCATGAACCTGGACCCTAACAGACTCATCCTGAAAGTCCATAAAAATGGATGATAGGTTGAGTATTTCTTGTTTTATTTCACTGATCGAATGAAATAAAGATTGTTGACCATTTTCCGAAATTTTGGAGTGGTGGCAGTGAATATCATCCATTTTTTTGTATAAAGACTTCCATTTGGAGTCATGATAACTCAATATGTCATAGATTTCAGTTATGACTGGAAGCAGGTCGTTGTTCCTTTTTAAACAGGTTCCCAGACCTTCAACAGTTTCTAGAGGGATCTGTGATTTCTGAAGCTGTGAAACTTTGTCATGGAGATACTTCATCGTGGGAGAATCACAAACATTGCAGAAAAACCTAATATTTTTGAACTTTTGCTGGTGGATCACTTTTGTGGTTGTCTTGTCCAGCCCAGTACAGGTCATACAAAAGTTGCGGCGGCACTCCCCACTACAACGAAGTCTATATTTGTCCTTTTCCGAGATGGTTTTTTGGCACGAATCACACTTAAAATCTGCCATTTGGAAGTGTAAAGGAACAGCAAAATCGGAAAATATTAAATTAAACAAGACAGTATAGTTCAATAATAAAAACAGTGTCAATGTCAACGAAGCTAGGTCACGTTTAAAAAAATATCTATATAAAAATAATTATATAAAATAAAGCAGAAAAACGCACGTTCAGCGAAAACTAGCGAACTGAACCGGGTCGGGTCAAGACCGAATAACAACACACGACAAATCCAAACAAAACAAAACAAAACAAACGTTCAATACCGGCGGTCCACAAACGAAACGAAAGCACGACCGTCTCGTATGACTGTTCGATATGAACTGAAGGTCAGGCGGCCTCGACGGACAACGGCTGGGATTTTGGTTAGCTATTCAATTATTCTTGAAATTGGCTGCAAAAATTTGCTGATAACTTCTGCGTTCTGAGGCGGTGCGTCGCGTCGTCTTGCTGGAAAAATATGTTTTCAAGT
Source organism: Sitophilus oryzae (assembly GCF_002938485.1). Lineage (NCBI taxonomy): Eukaryota > Metazoa > Arthropoda > Insecta > Coleoptera > Curculionidae > Sitophilus > Sitophilus oryzae. The sequence continues at coordinate 344,797 of NW_022146390.1, read as the reverse complement.
TCCATTAAAGAAAGAAAGAAAGCCTACTAGTTAAAAGTGGCGTACATTTAAAAATTCTGTATTTCGAAGGGGATTATAACAAAATATCAAGTGTGCTATATTTTTGGAAAGGTAATTTTAAATTCTTTTCAGTTAATTAAAAATATAGAGGGTGTCCCAAATAAAAAATCAATTTTTCTATTGATAACTCTTAAATTATTAATTTTAAATAAATTATACTTAAACCATTAAATTCTACGTAAAAAAGTGCTTTGGAAATGTTTTCATAAAAATACAAAATTTTCCATAGCAAAAAAGTTACAGCGATTTGTTAAAGATGCACATTTTTAAAAAACACCCCGAACTCCGAAACGGTAACAGACATTTCTGTGCGGTTTTCACCATCATGTTTTTGATGAAAATTAAGCCCCAGACACCGATATTAGTTTTCGTCTATCTCCTACAGAAAACGGTGATTCCATTTAAAAGCGTCGAATTTGACCCACCCTGTACAGGGTGTTCCAATATTCCGTAGACATCGAAATACTGCGGATTTTTGGAATCAAAATAAGTTCATTGGACACAATTTACCTCTATACAAAAATGCTTCGTTTGTCGGCTAGTGGGCATCAAACTTAAAAAAAAATATACACATATTTCCCAATATTTTAAGAACCGTTATTCCGATTTGAATGAGATTTTGGGTGTCTATGTTTTGACAAATGCTTTAAGATTTGCCTTTCATAAAAATCAAGATAAAGTACGGGAAGGGTAAAAACTACACACACACACTCCAACATAAATTTTAGTATAAATACTTTCCAACTCCACCGACGACAGCTTTTCTTTTCGTAAAATGGTCCCTCTATAAAATGGTATTTACTACATTTTTTGTTTCTTGCAAAAAAAACACTACATTGCATAGTTTTTGGGAATTTTTTTTGGAGAATAAAATTTTCCAAAGCAGACCTATAAAATATACAGGGAGTTCCAAGATTCCGTGAACGTAGAACAACTATGTATTTTTTGGATCAAAATAAGTTTTAAATTTTTTTAATTTACCTTTATATAAAAGTGCTTCGTTTGTCCGTTAGAGTATCAATCAAAAATAAACCCGAACGTTAATAGATTCAAAAATTATTATTTTTTTTAAGCTTTTTATGAAGCTTATTGTCTTTAATTAACATAATTTATGATATTAACATAAAATTCCATATTTTTGCCAATAGATTATTAGAGCATAATAGATTTTATGCGCCTCAATTGGATGTGACAATAAACATTTTTTGGAAGTCAGCTTTGGAAAAATATTTCTTTGCCTTAAAAAGTATGCACTGTGACGTTTTTTACAAGAGACAAAAAATGTAGTAAATAGGTACTAGAGGGAGCTTTTTACGAAAAGAAAATCGGCCATCGGTGGAGTTGTAAATACGAGGCATCTTTTTTAAGTAAGTACTGTTTTGCGATTCCGCCGCCGCAGCGCTACGGTCGGCGTTCCGCGCATGCGCGCTGGTTACCTACATCTCTTGTCTATGCACAGACGCCAGTACAGTCTGATTCTTCATTGTATACGTTGTTTATTGAGTGTTTAAGATGCCTCCGACAATCGTGAGCCCCGCCGATTGTGAAGTACGGGCTGTCATACGATTTCTTAGTGCTAAAGGCGTAAAACCGATCGATAGTCATCGTGAGATCTGTGAAGTTTACGGACAAAACATTATGAGTGATGGAATGGTAAGGAAATGGGTGAGAGCATTTAAAGATGGCCGCACAAATGTGCATGATGAAGAACGGAGTGGGCGTCCTTCGGTCGTTAATGAAGATTTGGTGCAGAAAGTGGACGAAAAGCTGAAAGAAAACAGACGCTTTACAATTTCATCATTGTGTGACTACTTTCCTCAATGTTCTCGTAGTGTTTTGTATCGCATTGTGACCGAGAACTTGAATTACCGGAAATTGTGTTCACGTTGGGTTCCGAAAATGTTGACGGATTTGCACAAAACCCAACGTTTAGGCAGTGCATTGACTTTCCTTGAGCAGTACCACAATGAAGGTGAAGATTTTTTAGACAAAATTGTTACTGGTGACGAAACATGGGTGGCCTACGTTACACCAGAATCGAAACAACAGTCCATGGAAAGGCGACATTCATCATCACCCAAAACAGTGAAGTTTAAGCAAACAATTTCTGCCCGGAAAATCATGTGCACAGTTTTTTGGGACAGAAAAGGAGTATTGCTAGTGGAGTTTCTGCCTCGTAATGAGACAATCAATGCAGCATCTTATTGTGAGACATTGAACAATCTGCGCCGTGCAATCCAAAACAAAAGACGTGGCAAGTTGATTAAGGGTATTGTATTGCTGCATGACAATGCCCGTCCACATGTGGCTAATCGGACCAAAGATCTCATCAAATCTTTTAAATGGGAAACTCTAGATCATCCTCCATACAGCCCTGATCTGGCGCCCAGTGACTACCATTTATTCCTGCACTTGAAGAAACACCTGGGTGGTCAGCGTCTTCAAGACGATAACGAAGTTAAAACAGTTGTGATACAGTGGTTAACCAGTCAGGCAGCAGAATTTTATGAGGAGGGTATTGAAAAACTGGTGCCACGTTATGACAAGTGCCTCAATATTCACGGAAATTATGTAGAAAAGTAGATTAAGGTACAGACTTTCATGTAAAAATAAAATTATTGCGATATCTTTGCACGTTTTTTTTAAATTCCAAAACGGTACTTACTTAAAAAACATGCCTCGTATCTATACTAACATTTATGTAGGTGTGGGGGTAGTTTCCACCCTTTCCGTACTTTTTCGTAATTTTTGTGAAAGTCAAAGAGCGCGAGCAAAACATAGACACCTAAAATCTTATTCAAATCGAAATAGCGGTTCTTAAAATATCTGAAAAAATGTGTTTATTTTTTTTAATGTTTGATGCCCTCTAGCAGACAAACGAAGCACTTTTGTATAGAGGTAAATTGTGTCCAATGAACTTATTTTTATTCTAAAAATATGTAGAAGTTCTATGTCCACGGAATATTGGGATACCCTGTATGTATTTAGGGGTGAATCGCAAGCAAAGGGAGATGCGAAAAGGAAATCGAAGAACGAATTGGTAAAGGCAGAAAGGTGATAGGAGAGCTAAACTCGGTGCTTTTGTCCAGGGATATATCGGCTCACAAAAAAACTGATCTATAACGCGATCCTGAAAGGCATAATGTTATTTGGCTCTGAGGTATGGAAGTTAAGAAAAAGACATGAAAAAAAGTTGTCTGGCGAAGATCAGCCCGAATCTCCCATTTAGACAGAATTAGGAGCGAGAGAATACGAGAGAATAAATAAGGTGGAGGATAACTGTACAAGAAATACAAGAAAAACAACTGCACCGGTACGGCATGTCTAACGAATGGCTGACGAGAGAATACCAAAGCAAGTGATGCAGTGGACACTTGCAAATTGACGTAAACGAGGCCCACCTAAACTTTCCTGGAATCAAGGAACAGTCAGAGCCATGTCTGAAAAGAACTTACAATTGTTTCTTGATTTTTTTCTACTTCTTAGAAGTCTAAGATATAAAAAATATATGATCATGATTCTTAAACGAAAAGCCGATTTTTAGCGGAGGAAAGAAAATTGAAATCTTCATTTTTTTCACCTTTGTGAAATATGTCACTCACTAAAAGTCGTCAGAAAATGTCTTTTATACTTGTTTACACTCAGGAATTTTTTAGAATTTTTTGAAGCGGTGGAACAATATGAAAAAAAAATAACTTATTTTTTTTTAAATATTCTGTTTTAACTAACTTATATTTTTGTTTAGCTTAAAAAAGTGCGTAGAAAATACATCCTTGTCAGAAATAAATATTAATAAACAAAATACAAGAAGCAAAAAATTATTAAGGCCTAAAACCCTACATATATGCTTATTCTCTGCATTAAGTTCATCAGACTGAAGGGAACAGCCATTCGACGACCGGTTTTGGAGATTTATCTCCATCTTCAGGCCGACTTTGCTGTATCCCTCAATCTGACAAACGAAAAGCAGAGAATAACAATTGAGTACAAGTGCTAGCCGCTCTCGCCATCTAGCGGCAGCTGTAACAATTACAGATCGTACCGCCAAAAATTAAACCAGCGGCCTACTGGACAATCATGCTTGCTTCATCTACGTTACCTGAGATGGAGCTGAAGGCTTGGTAGGGTTTATATAAATAAACAAAATACAAGAAGCAAAAAATTATTAAGGCCTAAAACCCTACATATCTGCTTATTCTCTGCATTAAGTTCATCAGACTGAAGGGAACAGCCATTCGACGACCGGTTTCGGAGATTTATCTCCATCGTCAGGCCGACTTTGCTGTAACCCTCAATCTGACAAACGAAAAGCAGAGAATAGCAATTGAGTACAAAACGTACTTCTATGGCAAGTGCTAGCCGCTCTCGCCATCTAGCGGCAGCTGTAACAATTACAGATCGTACCGCCAAAAATAAAACCAGCGGCCTACTGGACAAACATGCTTGCTTCATCTACGTTACCGTAGATGGAGCTGAAGGCTTGGAAGGGTTTATATAAATAAACAAAATACAAGAAGCAAAAAATTATTAAGGCCTAAAACCCTACATATCTGCTTATTCTCTGCATTAAGTTCATCAGACTGAAGGGAACAGCTATTCGACGACCGGTTTCGGAGGTTTATCTCCATCGTTAGGCCGACTTCGCTGTAACCCTCAATCTGACAAACGAAAAGCAGAGAATAGCAATTGAGTACAAAACGTACTACTATGGCGAGTGCTAGCCGCTCTCGCCATCTACTTAATGCAGAGAATAAGCATATATGTAGGGTTTTAGGCCTTAATAATTTTTTGCTTCTTGTATTTTGTTTATTTATATAAACCCTACCAAGCCTTCAGCTCCGTCTACGGTAACGTAGATGAAGCAAGCAATGAACATTAAGATTATTATAAAAAAATGAAGATATATTATTATTTATTCAGCTTGACGCGAATTTTTCAAAAACTCAGCCTTTACGTAATCATTGCGTAGTAATATGATTGAAAATGTGTAATAAGCAATATAATTGTGAATTTGAAGTAAAAAAAATATTTTCTACGCACTTTTTTAAACTAAAAGAAATATAAGTTAGTTAAAACAGAAGATTTTAGACAAAAATGAGTTTTTAATTTTCTTCATATGTTCCATCACTTCAAAAAATTCTAAAAAATTCCCGAGTGTTAAAGACTATAAAAGACATTTTCTGGCGATTTTTAGTGAGTGACGTATTTCACAAAGGGGAAAAAATGAAGATTTTAATTTTCTTTCCTCCGCTAAAAATTGGCTTTTCGTTTAACAATCATGATCATATCATTTTTTCATGCCTTAGACATCTAAGAATTAGAAAAAAAAAATAATTAATTAATTTTACTATAAAAATAAAAATAAAATTGAAAAAACAGGTTTTTTGAAAATCTCGAAAACCGTTTCAGTTAAAGAGCTAAAAATTCAGGTGAATTATTTTGATTCGATACCAAATCAATCCCCTGGGTGCCAGTCAAAAAATCCGCGGGGGCAGATTACCGCGAAGGCTATATTATCGCTTCCACAACGTCTATGGTATTGACTCAGCTGAAGTGGATGCGGATCTTTCTGCCTTCAGGTCCTTCTTTTCAGCGGAAAAACTTCAACAGCTTCAGAGAATTAGGGAAAGTCATACCAAGTATTTCTCCCATGGCTCCCCAAGTAAAACTACAAATTTTTAGGTGAAATGACGCGAACAGAGGATCAAGCACCCTCTGAAAAACTAGACGATAGCAAGCTTAGTGTTTTTTTAGATCTTTTATTAGAAGAGCTCAATTTTCCAGAAATTGTTGCCATAACTGAACATTGGTTAAATATGGATGAGCCTGTATTTGTCAAAAAATACACTACATTAAATAGATTCAATAGAAGTAACTCATCTCATGGAGGTACTATGATAATGTCTACTAACAATGACTTTTCGGCAGTAACTAAGTTCGATACTCTAATATCCGAAAATTTTTTTGAATTTTCCGTCAGTTATCATAATGCTTTTGACCTCTATATTATTTGTATTTACAGAACACCTGACCCTGACGTACATATTTTCAGTCAAAAATTGCTAAGCCTGCTTGAATCCCTACCTATTAAAAGTAAATTAATTTTGTTTGGCGACCTAAATATTGATTTTTCCAGTGTGTGTGCAGCTAAGGAGTCTCTCCATTACATTTTTCATTCTTTTGGTATACTCATGCATGTTGACTCACCAACTAGAATAACTAAAACTAGCTCTAGTACTATAGACTATGTCGTGTCGTTTTTTGACCCGGAATTCGTTGACTGTAGAGTCCTTCACTCAGGTTTCTCTGATCACGAGGCAGTATTGACAAAGTTTTTGCCAAAATCCAAATGCAAAAATACCTCGCGCAAATTGGGTCGTATTTTTTCGGATGAAAATTTTCTAAATTTTCACCACCTATGTCTAACAACTGAGTGGGTTGTCCTCTCGGCTGACGTCGATTCCGAATTTTCTAGATTTATGGATACCTTGTCTAATCTGGCGTACAAGGCGTTTCCTCTTAGGTCTATCAAAATTAAACAAGGTATACCCTGGTCTACTACAGGCTTGCGTATATCTGCAAAGAACATGCGCTCATTATCTCACCTTAAGAAATTCACGGACATCGTCTTCTTTCATAATTACGTGAAACTTTATAGAAAGGTTTATCGTAAGACTATAAAAGCTGCCAAGGACATTTATTATAATGCGAGGCTAGCCAAAGCCGGTAATGTCGCTAAGGAGACTTGGGCTATTGTAAATGACTTAAGGAGTAAGACTTCTTCGTCTGGCACAGTCTTTAATTCACCTGAAGATTTAAACACTTACTTTGTTAATGTGGCTAAAAATTTAGTGAACACCATAACTCCTTCCCATGATTCACTTTCAAATCTCCCTAAAGCAAATGAGAATTTACACAGTTTCTTCTTCACGCCCGTAGCATTAGATGAGCTCCGTAGTACAATTAATAGCATTAAAAACAAATCCTCATCTGGGACTGATGGGCTTACTCTCAAAATGTTCTCTGAACTTTCTGAATGCACATTAAACCATATTACTACTTTAATTAATGAGTCATTCCACAAAGGAGTTTTTCCAAACTGCCTTAAAACAGCAATAATTATTCCTCTGTATAAAGGAGGAGATAGAAGAAGCTTCGAACTATCGCCCAATTGCACTCCTGCCCACATTATCTAAGATCATTGAAAGATTGGTTAAAAAAAGGTTTCTATCTTTTCTTCTTAAATATAAAATACTTACTACCCATCAGTTTGGATTTCTAAGTAACAGTTGCACAAATGATGTTCGACCTTTTTAATAATGTATACTCTAGCCTGAATAACCATCACTCTACAACTACAATTTTCTGTGATTTCTCTAAGGCTTTCGATTGTGTAAATCATAATATCTTAATTGCAATACTATGGTTTCAGGGGAGTGCCGCTCGAATGGCTTAAATCATATCTTGGCAACAGAAGGCAGCTTGTGAGGATTGATACGTCTATGTCTTCTTGTAAGCCTATAGAATGTGGTGTCCCTCAGGGTTCAGTACTTGACCCTATTTTGTTTCTGGTGTTTATCAACGACATTGTAAATCTAGACATTAGCGGTAAAATCTGCCTCTTTGCGGACGATACTAGTTTCACTTGGAGCGGCCCAGGTGTTACGGCACTATATGATAATATATCCAGTGACTTACGCACCATTAAATCTTGGTGCGATTCTAATCTACTATGCCTCAACCTATCAAAAACTAAAGTTTTGTCATATAAAAGTACTATACAACCTTTTGTACTTAATAACACTACTACTGACGTCTTGGACTCTGTGAAATTCTTAGGACTTGTAGGCCCTGTTCCCAGAAGAATCCCTGACTAGTCAGCGCGTTTCTTATTGGTTGAAATGTGTAGAAACCAGACTAACAATCAGGTTTCTAGGCATCTTAACCAATGAGAAACGTGCTGACTAGTCAGGGATTCTTCTGGAAACAGACCTGTAGACAGCTCGTTAAAATGGGACTTTCACATCGAAGCTCTATCAAACAAACTAAGCGCTGCCTGTTTTGCGCTAAGATCAGTTTCTAAGGAACTTAACTTCTCAACCTCGAGAATAGCCTATTATGCCCTTTTTGAGTCACATCTTCATTATGCCCTTCCATTCTGGGGTACTTGCTGGAGAGCAGTTCTATCTGCTATTCCCGAAAGGCCATTTGATAACTATCCACTTAGGAATGCGGAGCACGATCTTTATCTGCCAACCCCGAGCTCAGAACTAGTTAAAGGTTCAATACTGTACAATGACAAAAAAATGTACAATCATTTGCCTTTGAATATCAAGTCGCTTTCATTCTTTCCCGCATTTCGCAAAGCCCTAAAATCATACTTACTGAAGAGAGCTCTATATACGGTAAACGACTTTTTTGTTAATGTTTAATTATGAACAATTTTGAATTTTAAAATTTTGATCATCTCACACACTGGTCAAAGGTCAAGTATTTAATATTTTATAACTCTAAAATTATATCTATTTACTGCGTACTGTTCTGCAATTGTCCATGTGTATTCTTTTTGCTATTTTAATGACTTAAATTTTTTTGAATTGTATTATTTGTATTGTGTATTTTTGTTGTTTGTATATTTTTTTGTGCTTTTGTTTGTTTTATGAGTGCTTTGTCGATGAAGCCGTTTTGGCTTTTTGTACAATAAAGCGTTGTTTGTTTTGTTTGTTTGTTTGTTACCTGTTATTATTAACCTTGTTATTAACTATAAACCTATGTTATTAAACTAATTATTATTACCTGTTAGTATTAATTTAAAAATAGATGCAATCTTTTTTAAATTACTCAAAATCGACTGGTCCAAAATTGTTCAAATTTGGCGGGTGTATTTACCATACATAAATCATTAAAAAATTATCTACGACTTTGCTGTAAAATCAATAGAGGAGCCAATATTTGAACAGTTCAAAATTTCCATGGGATTTCCTATGTTTCCAACGACGATGCACCACCCGATAGATGTCTAATATTGATACTAACAATTAATAACAAAATTGTTGAATAGGTTCTTAAAGAGAAACCAAATAAAATAAACTGACTTGGTTTCACATGAGATCTCGCAACTTTGTATAGTGGAAGAATTGTGTTGCGAGACTTTTTTTTTGTGTTGTGGGCATTTTAATAATGGTTTTTTTGTTTTATGCTTCTGACGACGGGGGTAACTATACTTCCTGAAACGCTAAGTATTTTTAGTTGATTAAGTAAATGTATTTTACGAGTAAAATGCCACTGAAAACATTTAACACTTAAAAAATTACTTTATTTAATTATTTTAGTGGTGGTAGAAATTCCCGAAGACTGTTATAGTGAAATACCAAAATTGTCAGGAGGTAAATTAACAGAAAATTATACATTGAGCAGTTTTCATTATCATTGGCCTTCCGAACATACTATTGAAGGAATTCAGTAGGTATTAGGGATTTATTTTGTAATAAGTTAGCGGATAACAACAAAATAAGTTCATTGCGCATAATTTACCTTTATAAATACAAAAGTGCTTCGTTTGTCCATCAGAGGGCATCAATCAAAAATAAACCGAACGTTAATTAATCCAAAAATTATTAATTTTTTAAGCTTTTTCTGAAGCTTATTGTCAAGTATATGTAGTATGTGATACTAACATAAACTTCCATATTTTCGCCAACTAGATTTTGGGAGCATAATAGATTTTAAGCACCTCCATAGCTTGATATGACAAAAACATTTTTTGGAAGTCAGCTATGGAAAATTTTTTTTTTCTCAAAAAGTACGAACGGTAGCGTTTTTTTACAAGAGACAAAAAATGTAGTAAATACTAGAGGGACCATTCTGATAATTCTTTTTGTTTCAACTGACACAAATTGATAACTAGTTAGTTGTGAAGTTCAACTAATTTGGAATCTATGTTGAAGTAACGTCGGACATATCACATCTACCTAGATTTTACCAAATAATAAAGATCTACTGTCACTAAATCATACAAATGAAAATATCTAGGAAAATATTTGTTTGAGAGGTAGGCAACCTTAAGAGTATTTTGAAGAGACATAAATTCCCCATTGAATATCGGATAAATTTTCATTTAAAATAAAAGAGTATAGCTTGCTTTTAAATGTGGCCGATGTTCAATATTAATTTTGTCTCACCCCGTATAACTTTTTGCGACAAATTTTAATTTCATTTAGAGTACAATAGTTATTTTAATTTGAACTACATATTAGGCTATACCAGGTAAATTCAATTTAGGTAGCTTTTATTGAAATTTAAAATTTGTTCTTCATTTTTAGAAAATGTTAAATATGTCAAAAACCTTACATTTTAGCCATATTTATATATTATATTCTAAGGAAACTCGTCTTTAATTTTCTTCTAAAATCCGAAAATCAATTAATATAGGGTGTTCCATTAGAAAACACACAACTTTGATGTGTCACTTTTTTTGGGACACCCTGTAGAACTCACTATAATTTAAAAGATGCTCTAAACTAACCTACATATGCTCATAAAATTTAATTTCATATAAACTGTTGTTCTCCTTGGAGCCTTCGCGTCGTATGAGAGGCACCACCCTGTATATCTTGGCTACTTTCACTTTATATAATGTAATTATTTATTATAGAGTTGAGATTGCTTTATCTGAAATATAAGAATCCTTTTTTAATTCAAAGAGACTTTTCTTAATTCTTTGTATTTTTTAGATACAGTTTGGAAAGCCATTTTGTATTTTTTGCAACAAAATACGTTAATTATACAGAAGCCTTGAAGCATCCTTTCGGACTTACAGTAATAGGTGTGCTGTATCAGGTACGATATGCTGGTCAACAAGCAAATTGTTGCACCAGATCGCCATTTTATGATTATTTACCTACAGAATATGATATTTACTGTTAGGTTTTTTTAGGTGAATAAGCTAAGTATTTTAGATTTTAGATAGCAGCCTGTACAGGGTGTCTCATTTTGGTTGAAATCATACGGTATCTCCGTTATCAGTGAAGATAGGAGAGTGTGGTTCAAGAACGGTAAACTAATAGGATTGCTCATCCTCATAAGACGTACATAGAAGACTCATAAAAATAGCAGCTGAGAAATTTTGAGTTAATTATTTTGTCAATTTTAAATGTGAAAAAGGTGTTTTTAAAGTTTTTAGAGCTATAGAGTGTAAAAATACGTTCATTTTGTGTTGTGAATTGTGACAAAGTGCTTACTAAGTGCCTACGATATTGTTTATTAATTATTTTAAAGCAAAATATGGAAGTACACTAAAAAGAATGCCTGCAAAAGGTGATGTTGGGAACTGCTGTTCTTAAAAATGCATTATCCAAGTATTTAATACGATTTATACAGTTAATTTTCTATACTGCATACATATAAGGTGTTTAAATAAATAAACTAAATAATGAACATTTTGCATCCGGCAACCAATAATACACACACGTGCATTATTGGTTGCCGGATAAGGACTAATAACCATGACAAGGACTACAATGACGTCACAAAGCGAGGAGTTTTCGCATGTACCTGGCAGACATTTTTGGCTGAATGAGCAGTCCTATTAGGTTAACTGTTCTTGGGTGGGGTTTGCACAAACCTGTCCAACTTTTTTGTCAAACAGAAGATGCTGTAAACAAAATTTTAGTAGCCTTCTTCGTTTCTGAGCTACATGGTCGTTTTGAAAATTTTGCAATTTGGTACACCCCCCGTATCGTCGTTATTGTGAAAGGTATCGAGAAGGTGAAAACTGATTCTTATAGAACTTTTTATGTAGAATACAGTGCGTAGTCTGTCTTTCTACGAAAAAAATATTTTTGAAAATATAAACTAAAGTAATGTTTTTTCAAATGGAATCTCCTGTATATTTATAAATCATATCACCGGTCTTGCTATGAGGTTCTCAAAAATATATAACACTCAAAATTTATTTTCACTATTTACTGTAATATTTAAAATTTTTCATTAATAGATAATTTTTATTAGTAGGCCATGAATGATAACAAAAGAAGCTAAAGAATTATAATTAAAAGTATACTGCTATATCTTACCTGTCTTTTGTTTTATTTTGGGAGACACTAATAAATTCTTTATATATCAAGGAAATTTAAATCTCTACCACTATTTGTAAATTTTGGAAGCTATCATACCAGAACTGTTAGATGTTCCTTTAAATAATTTACCTGAAATATACTTTCAGCAAGATGGGGCTTCCCCACACAACTTTGAAAATATTCGAATTTTGTTAAATGACTATTTCCCAACTCAATGAATTGGGACTATACGATAATATAGCATTGTTGTCCGCTCTCGATTTATGTATTTAGGGTTTTTTGAAATACGAAATAATACATCGAAATTACAAACATACATACATACTGCCATTACTCGCTGACGAGTATTCGTCACGCATCAAAAGATGGTCACGCAAAGCGTTTTCTTTCATGAGCTTTTCTGTGACTGAAAAACCCGGTACGTGATGTTATTTGCCTACCGCACTCCGGACATTCAAAAATATCTTTGCTTTGTTGCCTCTTTACTTTTTAGTTGTGGCTGTTAACTGAGTTTAAAATTCTTCTCCATTGAGTTCTATTGTGAACTGCTTCTTCCCACTCATTCTGCATGTTAATCCCCTTTAAGTTTTCGTGGAAAATGTCTTTGTACCTTTTGAGTTGTCCACCCGGCCTGCTCTTACCGTCTACAAGCTCACCGTAAAGCAGAGATTTTGGTATGCGGTTTCCTTGCATTCTGCATACGTGACCAGCCCATCCTAAGCAGGATTTTGTAACGATGACTTCAATACTCTCGCAGTTAGCTTTTTCAAGGACCGATACGTTTGAGACATGATGGAACCACCGGATTCTTAAGAGTTGTCCAAGGTGTCTCTGTTGCAACTTGTTTAATGCGTTCATGTGTCGGCGGTACGGCACCCAGGTTTCGCTCCCATATATCATGGTGGGGATTATAATTGCTCGGTACACTGCAAGTTTCATTTTTGTACTCAAGTCATGATTATAGAAAACCCTGTTTTTTTATTTCCAGAATGCTCTTGAGGCGCTGCTAATCCTGTGCTGAATTTCAGAGTCGATATTGGCCTTTTCCGAAATCAAATTGCCGAGGTAATTAAATTCCGCTACATATTCCAATAGTTCTTCGCAGATTTTTATAGCATTGTTATGATCTTCCGGGTCAGTGCATATGATTTTGGTTTTGTCGATGTTTAGCTTAAGGTCCAAAGCCTCGTATGCCCAGGTTCAACATTTCTTGTAATTGTTGTAACATGTTTGCAACTATAGAGCGCAGTCATCAGCGTATTGAAGTTCTGTGATGAATTTTGTACGTGTTTTTGCCCTGAGCCTTTTTATGTTGAACAGACCGCCGTCATATCTGTATCTAATGCCCACTCCTCTCTTCTGCAGTTTGCTGTCCACTATAATGGAGAGCGCTGCCATGAATATGTTGAATAGGAGAGGCGCTAAGACACATCCCTGCCTAACTCCTGTATTTGTCAGGAAGGGATCGCCGAGTGATCCATGATGTGACACTCTTGACTGGTTGTTGTTGTGGAGCCTTTTACACACTGTAAGAAATTTGTTGGGTACTCCGAACTTTTTCATAATTGCCCAAAGTACATCTCTGTTCACAGAGACGAAGGATTTTCTTAGATCGATGAATGTAACATAAAGTTTAGACTGCTGCTCTTTTACTTTTTCCTGTAGTTGGCGGATGGCAAATATGGAATCGACGGTTGGTGCTAAAACCCGTTTGCGATTCTGGAAGGATTTTTTCTATATGTGGGTGCAGGCGATTTGACATAATTTTGGCAAGAATTTTTCCTCCGATAGCCAATAGTGAAATTCCCCGGTAATTTCCGCAGTCTGATGCACTTCCTTTATTCTTAAATATATTCACTATAATCGCGTAGTAAAAGTCCTGAGGTACCTACGTGGCAATTACTACTATGTCGAAGACCTGGAAAATGCTATCAGCAAGCTGTTAGATATTTGCAAACCCGTTCCGATTTTTTTTGCTGACGATTCCAAAAGAAGAAGTTACATATTCAAAAATTCAATTGTAACAGTTTAGAAGCAAAATATTTCAGTCCCAAATAAAAGTTTAATTTTAGTAAATACCATTTTAATTTTTTTGTTATCTATCACGGCCTACTAATAAGAAAATGATATCTTTTAAATATTGCAGTAAATAGTGAAAATAAATATAGAGTATTATATATTTTTGAGAAGCTCATACCAAGACGGGTATACAGGATGTTCCATTTGGAAAATGATAACTTTAATTCATATTTTCAAAAATATTTTTCTCGTAGAAAAGCAGACTACGCCACTGTATTCTACGTAAAAAGTTCTACAAGAATCAGTTTTCACCTACTCGATAGCCCTGATTCTGACCCTGTAGGTCAGAAACGAAGAAGGCTACGAAAATTTTATTTACAGTATCTTCCGTTTGACAAAAAAGTGGGACAGGTTGGTGCAAACCGCACCCTTCTATATTCACCAATAACGGAGATACCTTATGATATCAACAAAAATGAGATACCCTGTACATATTTTTTTCTAATTTTGACCAACGGCAATATTAAGTATTTCACGTGACTGAATTGGTAACGAAAGAGTTGGAAAAATAACAAAAATGACATTAAACCTAATTTGATTTAATCCTGATTTAATCACTTTTAGTTTTTGTTTAATATGTCAAAAATAAAATTGTTTGTACAAAAATGTTTTAACATAGGCAACTGCTTAATGGTTTCTTCTAATCCAAAATCAAGGCGATCGATTCTTCCATAAAGATTATAAGATATATTTCTAGAATTTTTATAGAATTACAATTATATCTTGTTCTAATTTTCGATAAAATTTACGATTAATTTTGACATTTGAAGAAAAACCAAATGCGCAGTATCTCAATAAAAAATCATCCAAATAATTTCCTTTATTTAGCAGAGATACTTGTCTCTGTTATTTAGTGGACTGTACGGCCTGATAGTGATGAGCAACTTCAAAAAATACATCTATATTTTATTTGGAATAAAACCTCTCTACGCCGCGCCGCCCTAAAAAAGATTCTGTATAATATGCACCATAAATATACAGGGTCGCTGTTATGCATGGAAACGGATGATTATTAGGTAAAATATAGGAGGATTTTAATATTTGTGGTCTTGTATATTAAAATATTCACTATCGCTGGCGTACGCTGACTGTGCCACTGCGTTAGAAAACAAAATAATTTTGACCGTTGGAGTGCCTTAGTTCGGCGATTTCTGCATCGCCTACTATCAGGGTCGATGCACGACGTACGGCAGTCTTCTGCCTCTGTCTAACTCATCGCGCGGTAGCGACGCGACGTAAGTCGGAGTTGTATTGTATTAAGGTGGGGCTTAGGCGAATTTTCCGGTCGCCTTCTCATGAAGTTGTGGAGGCTCGGTAGGCTTAGAAGTTAAGGGGATATTCCCGATATTTCATAAGGGGATATATCACATTTCGTTAAGGGGATCTTTCATATGATTCATTATACGTAGCATTTAAAATTTTTATATGAAAATTCAAAAAACGTTTAAACGTTTTAAACGTTTAAACGTTTGCTTTAAAGCAAATTGGAAAATTTTTTCGGGCTTGTCCGAGATTATTCAAAATGATATAACCGGTTGTATTTCAGAACACGCCACAGAAATAAAAGAATCCGAAATAAAAAAGCGCGTTATTTTATTCGGTGCAAGAAGACGATACAACAAATATTACAGAAAAGTCTCAGTGTGCTATTTCAATTCGATATGTTAATAAAAGCGGCTAATCTTTGCGAATTTTATTTTATGAAATATTAGATAACATTGTTATACATTTAGAAATAAGGTTTGCAGATTCTCGTATTTCACAATTATTTTTATTTATCTCTTGCGGATCCGAAATTTAAAGAATCCTATAAAAATTTCCAACGCATTTAACATCCGATTTAACAAACTTGTTATAGTGATACATTTCCAACGCATTTAATAGTGAATTAACAAACACAAAATGTTATTGACCAACGTAAATTAATTAATGAATTGCAGGTATTAATAATAGATATAATAATTTTGATTATAACATAATTTAAGGAGAATAACCCTGGAAATATATTTCCAGAGGCTTTCAAATTGTTTCTTTTGTTTGTTACTAGACCATTTACAAGTACTTGGGTTGAGAGACATCATGCTAATTTATAGTAGAGATTCCATGAAAAATAAACGTTTATCGTCACTTGCCTTACTTTCAATCTAAAAAGATCTTTTCACAGCTCTTCAACAATCTGATGATTTTACTGATATAATAATAAATAACTTTTCTTTATTAAAAGACCGACTCATCAATTTAATATATAAAACATAATTATTCTTTCTCTCAATACTACCAATTTCTAAGTTTGCATAAATAAATAAAAATAAAATTATGTACTCCATAGTGACTCCATAGTAATAGATAAAAAAATATACTTGTACATTATGTCATTACGTTGAATGCTGTTATTTTTGCTTTAGTTTTGTCCTAAATATTCTTAAGCTATGTTTTTAACCCAGAGATAACATATATTTACAAACTGGGTTAGGGTATTATGTAAATTAGGGGGTGGGACAAATAGACGCAACTAAAGTTTTGTCGCCTACCCAGTCACAAGGGTCACGAGCCGCCACTGAGGGTCGGTCATAAAGTCGTGGCACATCAAAGTTTCATTTTTTTTTAAATATATATTATTGCATATGCCCTGTATATTATTGCATATTTCGGTTCTTCCTTCAATTCTAAGCAAAAATCGAAATACGCACAATGTACCTCAAACCAACCGTTTCCGAGTTATTGACTTTTGAAAATATCACTTATAAACAATTTAATTTAATTAATTTCGATAGGTATGTTCAGCTTCATTTAACGATGCCATTCTGCCGAAACTGTGATACTTAATAATATTTGACATTAGTTCTCATATTGCTAATGCTGTTCTCATCTCGCAACAGCAGACAGTATTCTACTCAACACAATTAATAAGTACCCAGTTTTGTGGTGGTGTTCAAAAATCGCCAAGTAGACTGTCTCTTCGTTGCCAATAGCTTGTACAATAATGATACTTAAAATTTAAATGACAAGTAAAAATATTTATGGAATTCTACAGTATCCAAATGAAGTTAACTACTTAACTAATTATAATTAAAATGAAGATTAAGACTTGAAATTAGGCTATGACAGTTTAAATATAATAATTGAAAACTTTGTCCAAATTATTTAAAGAATATAAAGAATATAAGGTACGACTTGAAAAAAAAAATTGCAGTAAATTATTTGATTTAATTTGTAGACACGTGTAAAAAGAACAAAAAAATATGTAAGATAAAAAAACCTATATATGAAAATTTAAATTAGAACAAAAGTTAATACTAAAATGCGATATTAAAAGATAAATTAACTAATAACAGCTCTAGAAATGCATTTCTAGATGTGTAAAATGAGAGTATATCAAGTCTGGAAATTACAAAATTTTCGTTTAACATTTCAATTCTTCAATTTATGTACAGGGTGGTCGAAATTGGTCTGTTTTAACAGAGAAAACCTATTTCCTGACTAGATAGAGCAAAACCGACAGAGATGTCATGGGCTCGATTTCTGAAACACGTTTAATGGCGTAAACCGCCTCTTGATATTTTCACTGTCGACTGAGATACGGGGTCTTTTTGATTTTTTTACCATTTGGAAAATTTCCCATAACTTTTTTATTTCGCGGAATAATAAAATTCTGTAAAAACGTTCTTAAGGCACTTTTTTAAGCACAATCCAGTGGCGTAGTCAGATTTTTTCTATGCTTGCTCCTTTTGCCAGAAATAATAAAAAATATAACTTTAGTATTGAAAATACTTCTGGCCGCGTTTATATGGGACCCATCTTTGAAAAAACGACATGCTCGATGCCACACGAGTTCAATAACCTGCCTAATCAACTTGTCAACACGTAAGTCGATAGTTTAGCCTGCGTTGATCATCGAAGGACGTTTGAGGGCCGAAATGAGGTCTTATTAATTTATCAGTGTGTGTGTGTGTATGTGTCTGGGCCGGCGGATAAAGAAAGCCCATATTATTATAAAAAAGAATATGCGTCAAGGCATATGGGTTGTTAGGTACAGTTTGGCTATTTTAATCTAACTCTTTCCGTATGAGAAGCAAGGGGCATATTATTCATGAAAGCGTGGAATCACATAAATAATAAATTTAGACCAATGCAATATTTTTTCTTGGCGCGTAGAATATGTAAATGTATTAAAGGGAATAATTAATTAAATCATTAAGTTCCAAAACATAATAACTCGGATCTCATCAGATCTGCTGATACATTTTGCTAAAATTTAGGCTATTAGGACCTATATTTTTTATGATTATTATATTTTTAATTAACAACTTAGGCCAAAGAAAAAGCTTGCAGGGTTTCCACCGCCAACAGGCGTAAAAACACACGAATCCAAGGCGTTGCCAAATATTTATTGGGATAAGATTTTATCCTTTGAATATTGTTGTAAATAATAATTGTCATTTAATTAGTGCTAACTTATCAAAGTTCACAACATGGCGAAATTTCAACAAAATCGGCCAACGGATCTTTGGGATATTAATAAAAAAGGTCTATTAGAAAACACCTTGACCCCTGTATCTTTAAAATTATACATTTCCGGGCAAAAATATGCAAAAAAAATCCAATAAAAAAACCACAAATGGCACATTAAAATCTGCATTATCTGAAATCAAACTATACCTAAACGGCTAATAAAATAATACTGACAAGACTAAATAAAAGTGACAAGACGCCGACATCGATAACGCGATGAGCAGTTTTAAATAATTATTATATTATTCCGAGTTATTATTACATACGTGTTTTACAATTACTGTAATACATAGTAGCATTCCTTCAAATAAATTTTAATTTAAGTATTGTTAATATAGTCATATTAATTATTATAGCCCGTATGATTTCTAAAATAAAAAAATCAAGCGTGTTTTTATCAGAATTATTAAATGATTAAAAATAAGTAGAAATAGTTAATATTTATTAACTTCGTAAGTGTTATATTTTAATATAATTAGGGACTATCTTAAGTTTAAATTATGGTAACCTTGTATGAGTTTCAATCATTTATATTTAAAATGTTAGGAAAGACAATATAGATTTTAGGCAAGAGGGAAGCCAATATGGGGGGGAAGGACTGCGTAACTAGTAATTAAAACTTATCAATTCTTTTTTACTTGATATTTTTCTGGTAGTTCACGTTGCACTTTAACTCTTCGTTGTGTCACACACAATCTAAATTTCGGATATGATGCAGAACTGATAAATTGGATTAAATATATTAATTGCAAGGTACGCAAAGAAATATTTTTGTTAACTTTGCAAATACTTAAGGCATGCAATAATTTTAAAAAATTTTGACGTGAGATTACTTCATAATTCTTGGAAGTCTTGAATGATAAAGATTTGAATTATTATGGGTCTGTTTTGTTTAAGAAGCTAACAAATAATTTCAAAAACTCAACTATCAAAATATATTGGTAGCAAATTTTTAAAAGTATGCCTAGTTATAATGTTCTATATTAATTTGACATACTGAATGTAAACTAGGTATAGTTGTTGCAATCATAATATATGTTGCTGCTTATTTTCAGCACAACAAAATCCGTTATGATGAAACGAAAAAAAAAATACCGCTACTCATATTATGGGCACCTATGTATTTTTAATTTCATAATGATGTTTAAAAATACATAGGTACATACTATGAGTAGTGGTTGTGACGGTTTTTTATTAGGCATGATGAAAAGAAGCTGCAAACTAAATTATCGTTGGAGCCAACTATATTTTAATTTATTTTTATCCACAGTAACTATAGGGGTTCAAAATATGCCTATACTATACTATATATTATACAACTCCATTCGAGTATAGATTAACATTTACATTCCAAGTATCTTCTTGGTCTACCGGCGCGGCACCCCGTTCACCCTTATTCCCTCATTTCTATAAAAAAATATTATGATTTATAACTTTTAATTTTTATTGTGAAAATTGGTGAAAAGTATTTTTTTTGTACGGCGAATATAAATTTATTGGCCATCCATAAATTTAAATTTACACCTAAGTTCGAATATTGATTAAACCTAGGAATACCCAGGTAATACCCCGAAATATGCAAAAGAAGAAGTGAGTTTAGGTTAGATTAGAATTAGATTTTAGTTGGTTTTGCATTAATAAAAAATATAGACCTAATCTAAACTTAAGCTAAACTGACCCCCTTTTTGCATATTTTGGGCTCCTACGTGGGTATAGGAGCCCGTCGTAGTGTCGTGACCGTGATCGTGACCAATCACGAATCCGCACACGTTCATATCCATCATTAATATTTTCCTCACTAAATTCTTCACTTTTACACAAAACCATCACGATAAAAATCAAATATCAAAATTATTTAACGTTGCGAACGTTAAACTTGTTCACTATACGTATCTGGAATATATTTGTGAATAGCGATCAATGATACGTTTACGTTAGACTGCCGGAGTGCTGACGTCACGAATGTCAAATTGCTTTCCAACGAACAAGGTTTAGTTCTTTTATATTTCTATTGAGCTCTCCCAAATGACGCCACAAGTTAATATAAAATGTGAAAAAGCAGGTGATTGTCGACAACCGCCGACTTGTGTCTGGTATTTTCAATACGCCTATGATGGTTGCGCATGTTACAAAATCTGTGAATTTTTTAAATAGAAATCATAGTTGGCTATGAACTTAAAAAAATGCCGGCGTTTAACCCTCTCCAACGATATAACGTTATGGGTATCTATTTCTAAGAATGAGAGAAATATTGTTTTTTTTTTATCTTTGTATTGAAGTGGGCCTTATTTTGTGTTGAACTAGTTGCCTAATTATTTTTTATTACAATTTAATATTCTATATTATTATTTATCTGCATAATTAAAAACTTTTGAAAAGGTAAATTAACATTCTAATTAGTATTTGTAATTACAATTGAAATCGATACAATAAACAAAGAACAAAACTAAAAAGACGTATTTTTTGGGTGACGAATATAGTTTTTTCTAAAAAAAATCATCTAAGATGTTCAAACAGAGCACCTCCTTGTTGAATAAGCATCTTTTGCGCACAGAGTTACAGCGATATTTTACAGCGAACTGGTGTAATAAGTCCAAAAACTTGCCTAGTAGCCTTCTGCAATTCTTGCCTCGTCCCAATGATTCTTCCCTTATGTATAAGGTCTTTTAATTTTCCCCATAACAAGTCGAAAGAAGTTAAATTACAGGACCTAGCACGCTAAGGTATGGGAATTGAAATATGCAATAATATACAGGGGGTTTTATTTAAAAAAAGTTTGAAGTGACAGAGCTTTTTATGACCGACCCTGTATACTTAAATTTACTTGTAGCTAACAAGAATTTAAAAACGCATTACAACAGTATCACAGTTTCGGCAGAATGGCATCATTAAATGAAACCAAACACATCGAAATTGATTAAATTGAATTGTTTAAGTGATATTTTCAAAAGTCAATAACTCGGAAATGGTTGGTTTGAAGTACATTGTGTGTATTTCGATTTTTGCGTAGAATTTTTGCTTAATAATCTATATGAGATTCTATTTAAAAAAATGAAACTTTGATGTGCCACGACTTTATGAACGACCCTGTATACTTAAATGTAATACTCGCTAATAGATATTTAAAAATCCTATAACTTTTCTATTTAACTTTTTGCGGTACCTCCTATATTTTACCTAATAATCGACCTTTCCATGAATAAAAGCGACCCTGTATTTTTATAAGTTGCCATTAAAAATTATTCTGTGCTTGGCTTGTGGATTCAATTGCCTTTGAATGGTAAATGTGAGTTTTAATGATTATAATTTTGAACCTGTGTTTGCAATTTGTATGATAGAAGGTTAAAAAATAACTGTCTGGCGCAACAATTTCGTTGTTACCCTCTATACAGGATGTTTCAAAAAACATGTGCCATCTCTCGTGGGGAGATTCTTCACGTAAAAATAAAATGTATTTTTCATATCAACATAGGTCCGATTCTGCTTTGTTTCTGTTTGTTCTTTGGCTACAGGGTGTTAAAATCTTATTTTTTTTCGATCTCTTTTACTTTTCTTCCATCGGTATTTAGCCCGATTTCAATGAAATTTTGTGGTTAAAAGTTACTATAAATGGGACATATTTTAATGCCACAAAAGTGTCGCCATATTCACCAGGGACGTGCATATGGGTTATCACTGGAATATTTCTCTAAGAAGAGCATGTACGCCACTGACTTTCTTTTCTCTTGTTAGAGAAATAGTTTAATGCCGATTAAAAATTGCCTCTTGATATTTTGTCGATTTCAGCCTCCTTAATGAGATAACGCAATTTTATTAATTTGCTTAAGACTAATTGTCTAGTTGCTATTGCAACCTTTAAAAAGGTTAATATCATTAACTTCAGAGCGGCAACAAGTCAGTTTTAAAAAAACTAATCAATTCTAAAAGGTCTTAAGTCAATTTTAAAATCAAAATGATTTAAGTCTTAAGTCAATTTCAATATAAAGTTCAAATGACTTAAGTTTTAAATCTTTGACTTAAGTCATTTTCTTTCAAGTCAAGTCATTTTTGTAAAGACTTTCTCTAATGACTTAAATATTTTCAAATCACAAGTCATTTTGAAAATGACTTAAGTTTTCTGCCAGCTTGCAGCTCTGATTAACTTGCGGAAGTTTTAAATAAGTACTCATTGATTCCTCATCAAAATATATAAAAAAAAGTTCCTAGAAACATAGATATGGAAATACATAGTTTTAAAATTACAGGATGTTAAAACTTTTTAAAATTACGTCTTTTGTAATTACCTTAAATTCCATTATTTTTTTATTTTACTTTGCTGTAGGTAATGATATTTATTAATAAATTAGATAAAATAAATAATTTATTAATTTTATTAATTGTGATTAATAAAATTGCTAGTATTGATAATTGTGATTAATAAAATTGCGTTTATCTCAACAAGAAAATCGAAATCGACAAAATATCAAGATACAACTTTTAATTGGCATTAAACGGCCTATACAATTTTGCTGTCAAAAGAAAAAAAGTCATTGGCGTACATATTTTTTTCGACACTTTTTTAGCATTAAAATATATTGCACTTATAGTAACTTTTACCCTCCAAATTTTATTGGAATCACTAAAAGCACTTGGAGGAAAATTATAATAAATCAAAAAAAATAAGACTTTAACCTCTTGTAGTTACGAAACAAAGCAGAATCGGGCCTATGTTGATATGATAAAGAAATCTTATTTTTACATGAGGAATCTCCCCACGAGAGATAGCACATACTTTTTTCAAACGCCCTGTATACTTAATATTAAATAAACTTAAGTCTAAAATTTCAGGAAACAAATTATACTGAGAGTGATAATTTTGAAGTTATTGCAGAAGCCGTAAAAGAAACATCTGGCCAATTATATACCAAAGTGAGGACAAGCACGCCAATAAACTTAAATGACTTTCTGCCCAGTAATCAAGATATATTTTTCTCTTACGAGGGATCACTTACGACGCCAAACTGCAGTGAATATGTTAACTGGATTGTATTCAAAGATACTTCTATTATAAAAAATACATATGTAAGTGAACTCGCGGCTAAACAAATTGATTTTTTTTTCTAAATGAATAATGCTGATTGAACATTCTAAAGTTTAAACTAGATATACAGGGTTGTTCACCACATACGAAACGATTAGATTTTTACAAATTGTAAGTTTTGGGTTCGCTGAAGGACTATTAGAGCTAGAATTTAAAAATATTTTTACCAGATACAGGGTGTTCCAAATAAATAAAAAATATCAAAGTTGTATTTTTATAAATGGAATACCCTGTATATTATTACATTTTTATTTTCTACGATTAAAATAAAGGTAAATTTGATTAAACCTTACCGTTTTTGAAATATTTTCAATTTTGTGAAATCGCAGTAAAAATTTTAAAGCTTCATTTCTCCAAGGGTTTTGAAGCTTTTAATACTAAATATTTACTGAAGTTTATTTATTGATCAGATTTATGTTGCAATAATAAACAAAATACTACCTTATACAGAGTGTCTAAAAAATTATATTAAATTATTACTAGCTTTAAACGGCAATAACTTGTTTAATTAAGTGGAACCCCCTGTATATTTACGAGAATCGGATGGACAATTTAATTGTTTATCAAATTTTATTATACCATTATTATATTATTATACCTATCTCTTCATTTTTTTTTGTAGAAAATGCATTTTCTTATAATTTAGACCTCATTTATTACGTCACATAAAATCGAGGGGTGAACACTTAGGGGATTTATGGTGTACACATGAGAGGATTTCCAGGGGATGTACCGTGGATGTAGTGGATGTACCGAGGATGTAGTGGATGTACCGAGGATGTACTAGAGGATGTAGGGGATGTACCTAGGATGTAAGGGATGTACCGAGGATGTACTAGAGGATGTAGGGGATGTACCGATGATTTACCGGGGATGTATTTCGAATTATTTGGGGCGTAATTTGCCGAATGCGATGTTTCAAGTCATCCAAATTTGTGGGTTGTCTTTTGAATACATTTTCCATAAGGTATCCTCTTCGGTATCCTCTTAAAAAAGGTTTTTTTCTAATATTTTTTTTTACTTTTTAATTTTTAAATGAGAATAACTCCAAAAAGCTTGGATTTGGGTATAGCACTTACATGGAAAATATTCAGAATTTTAAGAGCAATTCAAAAATGCAGAAAAATAATAATTATGTTGCCACGAGGGTTGCCATTAAAAGAAATTGTCTTGGACAAAGCATTTTTGAGACACCCTGTATAATATTCATTTTTTGCATAAGGAAAAAAATCCCGGAAAAATTAAAATAATTGATGTGGCCGAGCGATTTCCAAAAAAATGTGGTTCTCGAGATGTTGATATTTATTCAATATTTTACAACCACCCTGTACGAAATCAAATAGGATCGAATATCGATATTGAGAATATAGATAGATATAGATATTTCCGATATGAAGTATTCATAAAGAGATATAGCGGTATCTGTTATATCGATAGCTATATCGATATTTGTGGACGAATATATCGTTACTTGGTTTTCACGTATGTGAATTAGCTTGTGCACATCCGTTTTTCTCAATGAATTTATTAAATAAAGTTTGCACAAGCCGATTTTCACAAGCCGATTTACACAAATTTCATGGGAGTGAAAATGGACCTTTATTTGATATATCGATAAAAATATCGATACTCAAGGCCTTGTGGCTCACCCCTACTCATAACTTCAAAATATCTCGCAAAATGTATGTATAAGTCAGATATATAGACTTTAATCCATATCTCTAGTATAAGTTTATGCAAAACTGTGTTTGGCATGTGTGTTCATATCTTATTGCATAGTGCCGTAAGCGTTATGAATTAAAGGGAAGTGTGTGTAAATAATTATTATTGTACCCTCTATACGTCAAAAACGAAGTTCATAAATGCGAATGCCTTTAGCGTTGCCTATTTTTAGGTCTGTTTTATAAAGTAGATCCTCGGTAGCTACTAGATCTCATTTTTATTTGGGGTTCAAAACACGAGATTGATAACTTTGCACATAATATAGGGCTTTACGCATGACTAAGTTATTTTTTCCGCCGACATAAACTGCATAAACCGAGGCATAAACTGTTGTTATACAGGGTAAGTCTTAAATAAGTGCAAATATTTTCAGGGGGGTATATTTTGACCCCAGGAACACGTCTATGATGTTTTTTTTGCAAATAAAATATGTTAAAAATCGTGCATTTTCTTTTAAATTTCCCTGTATATTTTTCGAAAACTTTTTAGAACTGCCTGTTCACCGCTAATTTTCCCACGTTATAAATTCTTAATCTCTGATATTACCATAGTTACAGCTTTACTCTATGGTTACGGCACTAAAAGGGATGCAAATACAGAAAAAATTCAGGTGGCTATCAAAATTAAAAAAAATCAATTTTTTTTTAAATTTTCAAACTTAAATAACTCGGTTATTTTGGACTTATTTGAAAAATGGTAAAGAAAAAATATGTTTCTTTTATCGAGATCTACCAGCCCTGAAAATATTTGCACCTATTTAAGACTCACCCTGTATAATAAAAGTAACGGCGAATTGTTGTAGGCACAATAATAGCCGAGATTGTTACAGCTCTGGCAAGATTTGATATGGGTTGGCGCGCCTTAGTTCGATTCTCGATGACCCCATATAATTTTTTTAAATGGTTTTGATTTTTTTTTATCCTTTTGAATTCAACAAAAACTATATTACTAGCCAATAAATTGTACAGGTTTGAGAAATTTTGTGTAGTTATACATTTAATAAAGCTCGTAATAAAGTGGGAGATCGCTCTAACATAAATAACAATTCCGGTTTCGTCGTAAGTAAAGTAACCTTAATTTTGTTATTTTAAATAAAAAACACCCTGTAAATTTTTATATCCCTCTAGTAAATGTAAGTCGAAATGGTGCTTCATCTTTTTTTTATATATTTAATAGTTTCGGAGATAATAGCGTTCAAAATTTTAACTTCCTTTTTACCATTCAAATAAAATTTAAAAAAAATATATACAGTGTGTCCAAGATACGTATATCTCGAAAAGTATTTTAGATACGTAAAACGGTTCATCACGAAAATTATTCTAAATGTATGGCGTAAATATGAGAGGATTTACTGGGGATGTACCGAGGATGTACTAGAGGATGTAGGGGATGTACCGGGGATGTACCGAGGATGTAGTGGATGTACCGAGGATGTAGGGGATGTACTAGGGGATGTAAGAGGATGTAGGGGATGTACCGAGGATGTAGGGGATGTACCGAGCATGTACTGGAGGATGTAGGGGATGTACTAAGGATAGAGGATGTAGGTGTACACTTTTTGCCCTATGTGTTTACCCCTCGCATAAAATATCAATATACCCATCCATGGAATATTGACATTTTAGATTATTTTTAAAGATGTAACAAATTTTCAAAAAGTACAGATACTAATATTGCCGATATAGTTCGCTAGATTTATTAAAAGATAAAAAAATGTTTAAATATTTTTTGTTAAAGATGACCAATTAACATGAACCCAGTATTCAAACTACATTAATTGACTGTTTACGTTGATTAATAATAATTGCTCCAAATAGTAAAAAACTGATTTTTTTATGTGTATAAGACAGTGTGGTAAAAAGTAATAGGTATATATAATACTAACAATTGTAACTAATTATGAAGCTACTTGTTAAAGATAAGTAATAAATAGTTTTAAGTAGTTGAAATTCATAAATATATTTTGAACACCCTGTAGCATCTAACAAAAATATCTTTACATAGGTCTTTTTCTATATCTATATGAAATTCTGCTACCAAATTTTATTTGTCCAACTTCAGAAACAACGGCATCACTGACAATTTTTTATCACACTGCAACCTAACAGTTGGTTAAACAAATTTAAATATTACAAAAACTATTAATTTTAGGTATATAACATTATATATAAAGAAAGTTATGGAATTTTACGCAGAATCTAAAAATAAAATAAAACATAGGGTGTTCCATTTAAAAAAACATATATTATATTCGCCACACTTTTTTGAAGCACCCTGTACTCTATAATAATTTTAAAATGTGTATCTTAACCTTTTCTATAACTTTTACATTTAAAACTTTTTTGTTAACCTCGAAACAAATGAGATAATGGACTTTACTCTATCTTTGACTCACCCTGTACAGTTGGTAACATATGTACAAAAGTACCGTATGATCGAGAAAAAAACGGCGTCAGCGATGGCTATGAAAGCGATGGCTATGAAATGAAGATCGCTGTCATTTGATATGTAAATTTATATGGGAAATGTCATCGATCGTCATTTCCCAGCCAACTGGACGCCGTTTTTTCCGATCATACGGCATATATACCGTATCTGTACTTTTTGAAAATTTGTTACATCTTTAAAAAAAATCTAAAATGTCAATATTCCATATATAGTGATAAATGAGGTCTAAATTATAAAAAATGCATTTTCTACGAAAACTTGAAGAGATAGTTAAAAAATCGTATAATACAATTTGATTGAGAATTAAATTTTGCATCTGAATGATGCAAAATATACAGGGTGTTCCATTTAAATTAAACAAGTTATTGCCGTTTAAAACTATTAACGATACGTCTATGTCTTCTTGTAAGCCTATAGAATGTGGTGTCCCTCAGGGTTCAGTACTTGGCCCTATTTTATTTCTGGTGTTCATCAACGACATTGCAAATCTAGACATTAGCGGTAAAATCTGCCTCTTTGCGGACGATACTAGTTTCACTTGGAGCGGCCCAGATGTTACGGCACTATATGATACTATATCCAGTGACTTACGCACAATTAAATCTTGGTGCGATTCTAATCTCCTATGCCTCAACCTTTCAAAAACTAAAGTTTTGTCATATAAAAGTACTATACAACCCTTTGTACTTAATAACACCACTATTGACGTCGTGGACTCTGTGAGATTCTTAGGACTTGTTGTGGACAACTCTTTAAAATGGGACTTGCACATCGAAGCCTTATCAAAGAAACTAAGCTCTGCCTGTTTTGCGCTAAGATCAGTGTCTAAGGAACTTAACTCATCAACCTCTAGAATGGTCTATTATGCCCTTTTTGAGTCGCATCTTCGTTATGCCCTTCCATTCTGGGGTACTTGCTGCGCGACAAAATTTGATCGTATTTTCAAACTTCAAAAGAGAGCAGTTCGATACTTATTGGGACTAAACAGTAGAACTCACTGCCAGAATTTCTTTAAAAATTTCAAAATACTGACTCTTCCTTCCTTATTCATTTTTGAATCCGTTTGCTTAATCCGCAAGCACATATTCTCTATTCCGGAAAGGCCTTCTCACAACTATCCACTTAGGAATGCGGAGCACGATATTTATCTGCCAACCCCGAGCTCAGAACTAGTTAAGGGCTCAATACTGTACAATGCCAAGAAAATGTACAATCATTTGCCTTCGAATATCAAGTCACTTTCATTCTTTCCCGCATTTCGCAAAGCTCTGAAATCATACTTACTGGAGAGAGCCCTATATGCGGTAAACGACTTTTTTGTTGATGTTTAATCATGAACAATTTAGAATTTTAATTTTAATATTTTGATCATCTCACACACTGGTTAAAGGTCTAGTATTTAATATTTTATAACTCTTGATTTTATGTTATTATAACATGATTTTATCCATTTACAGTTTTCCTTTTGTAAAATTTTCTAGATACGCCTGTGTTCTGCAATGTCCATATATGTTTTATTGTAATTTTATGACGTAATTTTTTTTTGAATTGATTTGTATTGTATGAAATTTTTTGTATTATTTGTATATTTGTTTTGTGCGTTTTTTGTTTTGCTTTGTCGATGAAGCTGTTTTGGCTTTTGTACAATAAAGCGTTGTTTTTTTTTTTTTTTTTTTTTTATTAATTATTTAATATAAATTTTTAGACACTCTGTATGAGGTAGTATTATTTTTATTATTGCAACGTAATAACTGATTTATAAATAAACTTCAGTCAATATTTAGTATTAAAAACTCTGATACCCTTGGAGAAATGAAGCTTTAATATTGTTACTGCAATTTCACAAAATTGAAAATATTTCAAAAACGGTAAGGTTTAAGTATGATAAATCTCAATCAAATTTACCTTTATTTTAATCGTGCAAACTAAAAATGTAACAATATATAGTGTGTTCCATTTAAAAAAATACAACTATAATATTTTTTACTTATTTGGGACACTCTGTATCTTGTAAAATTATTTTTAAATTGTAGCACTAATAGCCCTTCAACGAACCCAAAACTTACAATTTGTAAAAATCTAATCGTTTAGCTACAATACTCCGTGTCGTATATAGTGAACAACCCTGTATATTCTCATAAGGTACACGATTTTTTATATACCGGTTTGTTAAAACTTTTTTAAAATCTCATTTAGATAAATATCTGATTTAGGTTAAGAATATTTCGAAATGTACTTTCTTTTTATAATACTTTTTGGTTTCTGAAACTTGCTGATTAAGTGAAAGCGTTTGCCAAACACACAAATTAGATAATTTTAAATAGAACCAACCACCTATACATATATTTTATGCATATATTTTGGACTCTTGTGGACTAGAGAGTCGGTTTAATGGGGAAAGAATTGCAGTTTTGTTAGGACAAACATATACGCCTTTCGGATTTTTGAAAAAGGTTATGGCTTACTAGATATTTGGAAAAAAAAGAAATTTCGGCTATTTTAAAAATGCTCCATAATTCCATTATAATCTCTTTAGACAAAAAGTTTCCACATAAAAGTTGTAGAGAATCATATCCTTAATGAGACTGTGTTCTCCATGTGTCCCTTGTGGTAACTGCACGGTATGATATTCGACTAATTAAAATTCTTTATTCTTAAGTGCTCTATTCTTATTCTTAGACCTCCGGCAGACGCGTGCTTTAGAATACCGCATTTATATTTTTTAAGTATTCTGTAATTTAAAATATTTTTGTTGTCAAATTTAGCATGATAAACACTAACAAGCAACATTTTTACTACATATTTAAGTAAATTGTAAGGGTAATAGTTATTAACGCATAAAAAACTTAAACGTATTATAAAAAAGGAACCGGACGAAAAATGTTTAGTAATCAAAATAAAAAAATATATAACTGCCAACCCACAAAAAGTAAATCATACCGAACATATTATAATAAAATAAACCAAACAGAACCTTTTAAATATTCCAAAAAATATATCCACTGGAGGATGGTAGAACTGTAGTTTTTGCGAGAAATTTGTTGCATTAGTTGCAAAAACTAGTAGTTTTATGGGTTTCACATACATGGCAGAGACCAACTCGCTTCTTATGGTACCTTTACCTTTGGAACAAATTTAGCGAGGAAAACTTGGAAATCTCTTTCCGGCATTACTACAGGTTATAAACATATTTAATATATTATTATAAACGCAATCGAAAAAATTTATTAACAATTTAAAATTACACTAAATAAAAAGAAAATAATATGATAACTATTTTAGTTACATAACCTGGCGCGCAGCGGCAGGGAGTACCGCAACTTCTAAGCACTAATAAGCACAACGTACATGATTATGGCAAACGCATGGCGATAGAGTTATCTCATTGGCTGATGCCAAATAACAGTACATATTGCTATACAGGCGCCAAAAAAATGTACATTCTGCCACAGAGTTTTTCTTCGCCAAATAACAGTACGCATTGCTCTGCATATCTCAAACGGATGTACATTTTACCATCTCGGCTCCCGCGCTTTTGTTTTTGCTGTCATTATGTCGTTTATGGAAACACGGCCTGTTGAGTTGGTTGGTGGATCTTTATTGATCTTTATTATGATTAATTATTTTATTGATAATATTGGCAAACATAAACCAAGTTTATTTACTAACCCCCAAGTTTTAAGCATAAAAAGAAAGAAGTTACTCTGGGAATATAGCGATAGTACAACAATTTACGCAAATTTACGCAAATTTACGCAATCTAGAAGAATGTGATATATGGATCATGGATGGAAATACATTTATGCGTTTTTCACAAATCACCCTGTATTTAATAAGCTAAAAGAAATTTGGCAACACTGTACCTTGAATGGGCATGAAAAAGGCAACTTTTCTCTGATTTAACCGACCTTGTAGCACTTACCGTTTCAGAGATAGCAATAGTGGTATTACTTAAAACGGACACACCAGTGCCGGTTTAAACAACTTTTCCTCCTGGTGCTAACAGTAAAGAGCGCCCCATCCCCTATTAACTTATAAAAACAAAATATTGTTTCTATATTTATACCTAAAAATTGTCTTAAGAAAATCAAAAATTCAAACTTATGATGTTTTTTATTTTACAAAATAATAAACAGTAAAAGTGTCAAACTAATAAAGTGTTAATTAAGTTTTAACTAATACTGAAGAATAATACTGCTGATTAAAATAAAAATAGTAACATGTTTGGTAATTCCTAAATAAAAACAAAAAATTAACGCATAAAGAAGAAACATAATACATAAAAACATATAAAAGTGTAAAAATAGACAAAACTAATAAAAATAAACTATGTAATCATATTATATTGTTTATTTTCATTAGTTTTGTCTATTTTTAACATAAACAAAATAACAAAAAGTTAGCCAATACTGAAAAATAATAGGTACTGCAAATGCCCATCTGCACAACCATTTTGCCTACAGAATTTGATAAAGTTTGAAATTCCGATTTTTTAATACCTGTAGCTTGAAAAAGGTTGAATTTTTCAAAGAATCAAAAAAATTATAAATATACAGGGTGTTTCATTTAAAAAAAGTTCTCTTTCTGTGCTACTACTTCTTTGACACACCCTGTATATTGGTAAATATTTTAAGAATATGCAGCTTTACTACATCTACAGTTTGAGGTATACAGAAGTGGGGTTAAAATATGGAACATATTTATTTAAAAAATCAGGTACTAATTTTCTAAAAATTGCTCGGACACGACCATTATAATTTTTTCTGGCGCATTTTTTACACTAAAAATAAAATACGCAGGGGGCTTCAAAAAGTAGATATGGATATGACAAGAATTTTTTTTAATGGGTCACTCTGTATTTTGTATTCTAAAATAAAAGATCTTTCTCTTCTGATTTCAAAAATAGTTACCATACAAGTTAATTTTAGCGCAATTTTAATTTAAGGTTGTGATAAAATACCCTAAAATACCTTAAAATACGAAATATTATAATATTAATGAGGAAGTTATAGCAACTTATTAGCTTAAAAATTAAGGTAATAATTAAGTAATATTAAGTCAATAACCTTATTCCCTTTTTTAAGTTAAGTTGCAATGTTGACTATCTCATTAATATTTCGTATTTTTAGGGTATTTTATCATTTAACTTAAAATTGCGCTAAAATGGCTGAATCAAATATCAACTTGTATGGTATTCTTGAAATCAGAAAAGAAATATATTTAATTCTAGATTACAATATACACTAGGGTTACCCATTAAAAAATATATAAATATCTTGTCAAATCTACTTCTTGAAGCCCCCTATATATTTTCTTTTTAGTGCAAAAAATTCACAGTCCTTTACAAAGATGCAACCGGGGGGCATTGAAAATGATGAATAAAAACGTAAAAATATGATTAGTGTTAATATGAGTGTATTACATACATATGTTTAAATAACGAACTTAACAAAAAACAACAGATTTAAACATTCACTGAAAAAGTAGTAATGTTAACATTAATCTAAAAAGAAGTTTTTAGAAGTTTGATAAAAAAAATATTCTCGGAGAAAACTTACTTTATCGTTCGAAAACCCTGTACATATCTAGCGAGCCACTTATCTGATTTTTTCAAAAATTGATAGGTTTTAGTTCTGAGTTACCGCGAATCCGCTCATCGCGAATACCAACGAATCCGTCGTAAGTTCGTAATTCCGTCTCAGCATTTTCAATTTAGTTGAAATACATACCTGTCTTTAAAATCCGTCAAAAGCTAAAGGCTGGTAAAAAAATTCCTCAGAAAAGCTTGCGAAAACAAGCAAATTCAAAATTACTCGCTGGAAAAACTGTACATAACATGAGAGGTGCTAAAGGATTTAGCATTAAGACAAAAATTTTATTGGTTAAGCGCCATATTTTAAATATATTTTATTATGGAATCATCTATTATTGTTCATAATTGTTGAGACGATTTTTTTTTATTTTATGAATAAAACTCAGTCCATACCAATGACTTTTAATGAAAAATAATCCACATAGCAATAAAGAAAAATCAGTTTCCAAAATAAAACAAATGGAATTTTTTTAGTTTCTGAAACAAAATTAAGATTTAAATTTTTAATGGCCAAAAAGCAAAAACAAAAAGAAAATTGACAATTTTAATCTTCCTTGTTGCCATCTCTAGCCCTTGGACACACTGTATATTTTATGTATTTTACAGAAAGAAATATGTACTGTTTGACCAGCGGATCTGAAGCTACGGAAGGAATGCGAGAAAAAAAAATCGATATTGCCACGTTTATCTATAAAATTGCAAAATTGCCAGACATGAACTATAAATTTCATATATTTTTATTATATATAATGTGTTTAGCATATATTCTGACGCATATTACTAAGGAATTTTAACGTAGTTCATATTGTTCGATATGTTTTATTTAATAACTTATTTCTTTCATTCTGTATAATCTGTTTATTATGGAAGGTGAAGATTTTCCAACGATATCATTAGCAAACCGGCATGGCCGCCTATTCATTGAACATGATTGGCGAGAGTACGTCACAGGATTTTTTACCACGCGGTTGCCATGGCTTTTACGCCTTTCCTATTCGCTATCTTTATCCCCAACTTCACGGTCTCTTCTGAAAAGAGTAGAAATATTGAATACTATTGAAATATCCAGTGGCGGCGTCATTCTTTTGATCATTATTACTTTCTTTCATTATTTTATACTGGTTATCCTAAATTTTATTCCTATATTTTTCGTATATTTAATAGTTAAGTTGTGTTTTATTGTTATGTTATCTTGTTATAATGTTTTTCGTTCGTAGTTTTTAATTATTAATATTAAGTTTGATCGTATATTTGTGTTTTAAAATGAATAAATTTGTTAAGGGTGAGACGCTACATAGCCAGACAAGAGAAATAATAGCTAATTTATATAGGTAAGTAGAATAATAGAATAATATATGTAATTATTAGAATATAAAAAATTAAATTAAAATTAAATATTGGCTAAAATGAAAAGCACGCATTTTACCTAAATATTTTAGCTAAACTAAAATATATATAAATAAACGTGGATGAAATCTCAATTGGTTTATTTCCGTGTATTCATAATAGGGTTTGCGACGAAGACGCTTCAGAGAGTTCGCTTAAGTTGCCGCTTAAACGTAAACTTGAGCGGATGTCTCTTTATACCGGAGTTAGCGCATCGGCTATAAAAAAATTCACACAGAAGATAAAAAAAGGCTGGAAACTAACCCCGATAAAATGATATCCAGCCCTGGAAAGAAACGACCACGCGAGACTGCTGTTGAAAAGCTCGACGACTTTGATTTCCAAGTGGTCAGGTATTTGATAAATAGATTATATCTCGAATTCAAAGTCATCCCCACAATTAGAAAGCTTTTGCAAAAATTGCAGGAAGAATCGAATTTTCCTTTGGTAGGGAAACGCTTAGGGGGTTATTAAAATCAAATGGATTTTTTTGGCGTAAATGTCAAAATAACAGATAAATATTAATGGAGCGGCCCATTATATTGCAGATATATATATACGCAAAATTCGCAAATATCGCCAAGTATTATCTATTTGGATGAAACATGGGTAGACAATGACCTAACCTTTAAAAAGTGCTGGCGGAGCGATACCATATCTGGTGTAATAGGCAATATTGGATTTACTGGTGAGTAAATTTTTTTTTTGTTTGCGCTTCCGAAATTAACTATTTTCAAGATTGTTTTTTTGCTGGAAATAGTTATATCTAAAATTATGTATATGTATTATAGAAAAAAATATAGTTAGTACAGATATATAAATAAATATACCTCAAGACTAAGTCTTGATTATCTGCTGATCATGCTAACATGGTTAGCGAAACGTGCGTCCAGTGTGCAAAAGTGTTTTGGTGTATTGTGCTGTGTAAGACCAAAGGTTCCAACCCCCAGCTGAAATTATTTCTTCTATTAAATCTATTAACAACACATAATAATAAAATGATTCAAAATATTTAAGGGAGCTTAATAAAAGCTTTTAGTGTGTTTATCTGCTAACTCAACAGTAACGATTCAAACAGCATAAAGTTTTTTGAAAAAAATTATTAATCTGAATATTATATTTATGATACTCATTATTTTCATAAAACACCGTACGCCCATGCCTATTTTATGAATGAAATTGGGCGTGTTTTGTTTACAACTGCGTTCCCCTGCCGATACCCCGTAGCTTCAGATCCGTTGGTCACACTATATGGCCATCACAGCTCATTTAAAAAGAGAACCAACATTGCACATGCACACGCACATGCAAAATCACACGGTAGTGGACACTAGTAACTAAAAAAAATATGTTTAATATTTAATATTTAAATATGTTTACTAAAAAAAATTCTGTTAATAAATGTGCTTAGTTTTTGTAGTATTTGTAGTGCATTATACTCTTAAATATTTAAAAAAACATTCTCATGCAGTTTTACTTTTATGCCATAATGTATACGGCGATGACGCGAGTCTGACAATAAGTAGTGTTAACTGACAAACACATGCATTTTTAATTCACTAGCAAAATGTACATGACTGTGACCCCCAGCAATGGCAGAACGTACTGTTAACTGTCAGCAACCAATCAGAAAGCGTAGATACGGACCGTTTGCCATAATCATGTACGTTGTGCTTATATGCTGCCGGGTTTACGATAGAATTGCTACTGAACCAAAATCGCTGGATACGCAACTACTACGACCGAGGGTGTCAAATATTCATAAATAAGAATAATTTATGGCACCACCGCTCTACGTCCAATGGATACTTTGTTTTAACAAAATTAGTAAAATTGCAGTACAAAATTTCGGACGCGCCCACGCGAGGGTTAAGTGTATTCTAAGCTTATATTTAAGTTAGTACTTAGTAATCGACATGATAGATTATTCTTTTATAATTACCGTGCCGTGCGAGCACCAAGGCATTATTATTATTACAGAAATAAAGATGTCTAATATTTATACTAACAATTTATAACAAAATTGTCGAATCGCTGCGCTGCTTCCATAGAAACTAAGTAAAATAATTGACTTTTTTACATAAGATTCTCGATAAGATCTCACACCTTTTGGTAGTAGAAGAGTTGCGTTGCATGACACTTTTTTACATTCTATGTTTTTGACGGGATAGGATTTTGTGGAGCATTTGAGCTGGAACATTGAGCATTAATGGGCCATGATGAAATTAAAAACTGGAAGAACAGAGGCTTATTTAACCCTCCAGCGGGCGCGTTTAGAATTTTGTACCGCAATTTTATTAATTTCGTTAAAACAAAATATCCATTGGGCGTATTGCAGTGGTGCAATTAATGATTCTTATTTAGGGACATTTGACACTCTGGGTCGTAGTAGTTGCGTATTCAGCGATTTTGGTTCAGTAACAATTCTGTCGTAAAAAAAATTATGTAAGTAAAATAGTTATCATATTATTTAATTACAATAATGTCCGCCTATAACGAACCCGCTTATTGCGAACTTTCGTTTATAACGAACCAAATCTATAGGTACGAACTTCGGTATTACTAAACGTGTGTTAATTTTTTCGCAAATAACGAACCCTTTTATAACGAACTTTTGGGATAAAACGAACCTTAAATTTTGATATGATCGTAAGATTTTTCTTTTATAACGAACCTAAAACGGTATTTTACCGCTCATGCTACCTAATACCAGTTCCAAACTACAACCTATGGATCAGGGTATCATCCATAGCTTAAAGAGCCATTATCGTCGACTTCTTCTTTCGAAAATGGTACATTTTATTGATAGTGAGGGTGAAAATTTTTTTATCGACCTCTTGAATGGAATAAACTTCATTCATATGGTATGGCAGAGGATATCAAAACAAACAATTTTTAATTGCTTTCAAAACGATAGTTTCCTAAAAGTGGAAACTGATTTGTGTTCAGAGAATGACTTGACAGTAGCCGAATGGCTGAAAAAAGTTATACAAGAAGATGATAACAATATTCTATACAATCTTTCTTGTTCTGAAAATGAGTTTAATGAATTTGTCGATATTGATGATAATCGTGTAAGTGTCGAATACTTGGATGATGATACCATTGTCGCTGCTGTGTTTTCTTCAGTTTATATTGATGATGATGAGGAGGCGGAAGATGAAGAACCTGTGAGTACAGAATTGAGACCAGTTCCGACCACATCACAGGCACTTCAACATATTAATAACATGGAAAACAAATTTCTTGTAGAATAGGTATATAATAAAATTGTATAAGAATTCTTGCCACTTGACTGCTGATATAGAAATTTAATTCCACGCTGTGTTTGTCATAATGTGGATCAACCTGCTCTCACTACCGGTTTCGGAGCCCTACTCCATCATCAGGTGAGCTTGGACAGATTCACAAAATTACAACCACAGCGCAGAGTAGTTAATTCCGATTTTCGGAAAGTATCGGTGAGATATTAAGTCCCGAACGGGAGATAGATGCCTAACAGGAGATAGATACCATTGCATGCAGGTTACCAATACCACATCTCTTTTATATTTATCAGCATTAATCGTTTATTGCGAACTTTGCTTATAACGAACCGTTTTCGCCGTTCCCATGAGGTTCGTTATAACCGAACGTTACTGTATTTTGTTTTATTTGGTGGATGGTAAAAGGCTTTTTTTCAGGCAAGCCAAATTATAAAATGAAAAACAAATTTCTTGTTTTCTGTGTTTGTCATAATGTGGATCAACCTGCTCTCACTACCGGTTTCGGAGCCCTACTCCATCATCAGGTGAGCTTGGGCAGATCCACAAAATGACAACCACAGCGCAGAGTAGTTAATTTCGACTTGTCGGAAAGTATCGGTGAGATATTAAGTCCCGAACGGGAGATAGATGCCTAACGGGAGATAGATACCATGGCACGCAGGTTACCAATACCACATCTTTTATATTTATCAGCATTAATCGTTTATTGCGAATTTTGCTTATAAAGAACCGTTTTCGCCGGTCCCATGAGGTTCGTGATAACCGAACATTACTGTATTTTGTTTTATTTGGTGTAATTTTAAAGCGTTAATTAGTTTTTTCGCTTGCGTTTATAATAATCTATTAAATATAAGTTAGTAATGATAATAACCTGTAGTAATGACGGTGGCTCTTCCCGTCATTACATATGAATTTTAATACAAACTCTTCCCAGAAATTTCCAAGTTTCCCTCGCTAAATATGCTCCAGAGGTATATAAATGTACCAGTTAAAGACAATAAGAAGCGAGTTGTTCCCTTCCATTATGTGAAACCCATAAAATTACTAGTTTTTGCAACTAATGCAACAAATTTGTTCGCAAAAACTGCAGTGATAGACTAGTCAATTGTATTACCGGTAGATATCTACCTATAGAATAAGATTAAACATTTACATGATAGTTTTATCTTTTTCCAGTGGTTATTTTTTTGAATATTTAAAAGGTTCTGTTTTGTTTATTTTATTATGATATGTTCAGTATGATTTACTTTTGAGGGTTGACAGTTATATTTTTTTTTATTTTGAATACTAAAAATGTTTCGTTCGGTTCCTTTTTTTATAATACGTTTAAGTTTTTTTATGTGTTAATAACTATTACCCTTACAATTTACTTAAATATGTATTAAAAATGTTGCTTGTTACTGTTTATCATGCTAATTTTGACAACAAAAATATTTTAAATTACAGAATACTTAAAAAATATAAATGCAGAATTCTAAAGCACGCGTCTGCCGGAGGGTTAAGAATAAGAATAGAGCATTTAAGAATAAAGTAGTTTAATTAGTCGAATACCATACCGTGCAGTTACCACAAGGGACACATGGAGAACACTGTCTCATTAAGGATGTATCCAATCGCAATTGAAACTGCGACTGCGATTTTAATATTTACCAAACCAAATTATTCGTAAAAAAATGCTGTTTCTAAAAATGCCAATGAGCCATCCTCGTTCCATTTGAAAAAATTGAGATATGATTAAAAATACGATCTGGGCATCTTTTAACTGGCCAGGACAAAACGCGAAAAACAATAGACGATCACATCTCTTTTTCCAAGGCATTTTGATTACAATTTGTATTTTTAACATAGTCATGACATTCTAGATAGGAATAAAATACGATTTTTTAAACGGAAATGTCAAAAGTTGCCATATGATATGCCATTCTATTCAAAGTATCATTTTCTATCAAGTAAAGTAAAGAAATACTGAGGGTGTCATTTAAAAATCAAAAATTGTTGTCATTTCCGGTGAAAAAGGAAGTGACTAAAAACAATTATTGAATACGTCAATCAATCCTAATTTAAAAAAAATAGTTATAGGGGTGACCCACTTTTGAGAAACACCCGGTATATTATGATCGTGGCCGTAGAAAAATAATACCTTCTCTATAAATAAATAATGTCAGAGAAAAAATGTAATCGCAGTTTACTATAAAATGCTTCAATAGGCCACAAAATTACATTCGCAACAAAGTCGTAAATCGCAGGTATAGTAATAGCCGGAGATCTGGCGACATATTTAGAGAACATATTTTAGGCAAGTTAGAATAACAAAAAAAATAAAGTTTAATAACTTGTGAACCCAGAATCCTGTCGAACCCAGAAAGTCTGGCTGGGGGGTTGGGGGTATTTCGCTACTGCGCAACCCATAACATTTGCAAAAAAATAAATCCAAAAAACATTCTTTAGGCAACTTGAAATTTGTTTATTCTTAAATTTTAGCATCTATTTAACCTAGAAATAAGGGTGCCACACTTTTTTTTCGGGTTTAAACTGTAACCAGACCATTCAAAATATGTTTAATTATTATACCTGGAAAACATACTTTAGGCATTCTAAAATTTTTACAGCGTGTTTATTAGATGATATTAAAAAAATGTGTTAATTGCCAGACGAATTCAATGGGATTTAATACTTGCCAGACGCGAATAAATTTTTTAAATGAGCGCGACAATAAAGTCTTTATGAGTATCTATAAGCGCGAGAAAGATAGTTTATTGAGACCCGTCGGCAGCCGATGCGGCTGACGTAACAGTATTTTGGAGTATGTACTTCAAATTTTCATAAAAAAACATTTTTTTTCGGTTTCATTTCAATTATTTGCAGGCTTTTAATTCAGAGATTACTTTGTTGGAATTAAGTTACCATGTGCAAATATGTATTTATAAATTAAATATTGACGTGCATAGTGTAAATAGTTTAGAATAATTACTGCAAATAAATATTTTAGTAACTACTAATTTCGCTACTAACTACAAAAACCACAATGGATAAAAAACATTTAAGTTGTGTAGTTTGTAAAAAAGTAACTAGTGACAAAGTTATTGTTTTTGATGAAGGCAGACTACAAAAATGCAAAGAATTTTTAAAAGTGCGCCAACAACATGGTTTAAAATTTAAAGAAGTGGTTTTACCAGAAAACGTAGTCCCGACAAAAGGGTACCATGTACAGAGTGGGTCAAATTCGACGCTTTTAAATGGAAACACCCTTTCCTATAGGAGATAGACAAAAACTAATATCGGTGTCTGGAGCTCAATTTTTGTCAAAAACATGATGGTGAAAACCGCATATCGATATGTGTTACCGTTTAGGAGTTACGGGGTGTTTTTCAAAAATATGAATTTTTAATAAATCGCTGTAACTTTTTTGCTATGGAAAATTTCGTATTTTTAAAACATTTCCAAAGCATCTTTTTACGTAGAATTTAATGGTTTAAGTATAATTTTTTTAAAATTAATAATTTAAGAATTATTAACAGAATATTTGATTTTTTATATGGGACACCCTGTATATTTTTAATTTATTGAAAAGAACTTAAAATTACCTTTCCAAAAATATAACACACTTGATATTTTGCTCGATTCCTCTTCGAGATATAGAGTATATAAAAATTCGCCCGCTTTAAATAAGTAGGCTTTGAACGACACCGGCCGTAATGCAAAAAAATTCTAGCTGTGAGCATCAATTAAAACGAAAATAATATTTGCTATGAGAGATGCAGAATTTTATTACAATTTAAAATATATTTAACCAACATCAACACATTTAAACTATATCTAATAACAATAAAAATAAATAGCAAACCAAGACATGAGATTTTGCTACAGGTGTTCGACATATCGACCGTCTTCTGTTATTGACAGACGGGGCAGTTTTTGAACATTTCTCGCGGAATTCATTAACTCAGTGGGGGTGAAAGATACCCTCTCATAACTGCTAAGTATTTCTAATTCTTGTCTAGATTATACGGAAGAAAGAACCTTTATTCTTCCGCAAATATATCCATAGGATTAGATCCATGGGCACTAAGGCGGCCTCGATGACCAACGACTAGGATCTTGGTTAGCTATTCAATTATTCTTGAAATTGGCTGCAAAAATTTGCTGATAACTTCAGCGTTCAGAGGCGGTGCGTCGTCTTGCTGGAAAAATGTGTTTTCGAGTTCCATTAAGGGCATATCATCAATAAGGGGTCCAAAGCCTACTAGTTAAAAGTGGCGAACTTTTAAAAATTCTGTATTTCGAAGGGGATTGTAACAAAATATCAAGTGTGCTATATTTTTGAAAAGGTAATTTTAAATTCTTTTCAGTTAAATAAAAATATAGAGGGTGTCCCAAATAAAAAATCAATTTTTCTGTTGATAACTCTTAAATTATTAATTTTAAAAAAATTATACTTAAACCATTAAATTCTACGTAAAATGTCTTCATAGAAATACAAAATTTTCCATAGTAAAAAAGTTACAGCGATTTGTTAAAAATGCACATTTTTGAAAAACACCCCGTAACTCCGAAACGGTAACAGATATTGATGTGCGGTTTTCACCATAATGTTTTGGATGAAAATTGAGCTACAGACACCGATATTAGTTTTCGTCTATCTTCTATAGAAAAGGCTGTTTCCATTTAAATGCGTCGAATTTGACCCACCCTGTACAGTGCTAAAAAAATAAGTATTCTGGAATTTTATTAAAGTACCTACCATTGTTAATCTTTCTAAATAGATTCAAAAGTAAGTAAAAGTGCTTTACTTTTATGCTTATGCGTTAAAATGACTTTTTTATATTGCCAATCAGGTCGCAAAAATTAATAATAATATAATATGTCACAAAAGTATAATAATAATTATACTTTTGTGACGTTTGAAAAAAATATATTTTAACATTGAAAATGTTTCTGTTCCTATATAA
Source organism: Sitophilus oryzae (assembly GCF_002938485.1). Lineage (NCBI taxonomy): Eukaryota > Metazoa > Arthropoda > Insecta > Coleoptera > Curculionidae > Sitophilus > Sitophilus oryzae. The sequence continues at coordinate 301,625 of NW_022146390.1, read as the reverse complement.
GGGAGCCCAAATCGAATTAAAATGCTACATTTGCCACACCATGACGTCATATATACAAGGGTATAGGAAATCTAGGCGCAGCGGCGGCAGTCGGCCAGCGCGCGCAAAAACCATTACATCGCTAATTGTTTATTGATATATCTTTATTAGTTTAAATGCAAAAAATATGGGGTTTGCTTTGATACCTTGTCAAGACATAAGCGAAACTTTTAAATTGTTTCTTTTTTTCATTTAGGCCTTCGTTTTTCGTTAAATGAAAGTTATATTAAAAAAAAATCTCTATTTTTAAACCAAATTTTCGCATGATTGAAATGATTATTCATGTTTAAAGTTTTTTTTTGGTCATAAGCGCTAATGGAAATGTTTTTTTGTAAATAATTATAAAAAATTACTCCCTACGAAGACTTTATTCTGTACTGGATCAAAAAATAAGTATTTGTTTTCTCTATACGGTGGTATTAATATATCGATTTTTGATGATAGTGCCTTTTTACCCTGTTTAATTTTGTACTACTTTCGGAATAAGGGTCCCCATATCATGTACTGTGATGTACTGTACTTCCATCCCTGAAAAATTCAGCTTGTGACACCGAAGTGAGAGGTAACGTCAAAATAAGCTTTAATCTACCTACATCATCATAGGTAGGTGTAGGTACTCTAGGTAAATTCTACCTAGACAGTAGCTGAACTAGCTGACAGTAGTAATTAATTTGTTATCCGATAAGTAGTTGTCATTATATAAGTTTAATCGTCTTATACCTCCTATAACGGTAGGTTTTGGATTTTTCCTGATTGGTTTGTTAAACAAAAATATACTGGGCATATAAATGTCTGTTACAGGTTAATTCGTTAAAGAAATATGTTACACACATATTATTTTAATAATAATAGTATAATAGTAATGGCTATATTATGTTATAACACATTATTGAATTAACAATTGAAAACAGTATTGAATGTACTTATTTTAACCAATGCATTGTTTTGTTTTTTTAATCTCACAAATAAGAAATATTTTATAGTTTTTATTATAAAAAACAGTGATTATACAATTTATTTACACCCCTTACACTGTTTTCTGTAAGGGGTGTAACCAGGAGTATATTTCGTAACCTTTTACGATATAAGAGGGCACAAAGTGTTTTATTACTTAATGCTTAAAATTTAATAATATATTTGTACATAAAATAAAATAGACTAGAAAGTCAATTAATTAATATTGACGTAATTACTAAATAAGTACAAGATTTTTTTTCTAATTATTTTAGTGTATTTTTAGTCACCGAATTATAAAGGAGAGATATCCAACCATTGCATTATTTTACTCACAAATAAATGTTTTATGGTTTTTATTATAAAACAACGATTAATTTATTATACACCCCTTAACCCAAACACTCCAAGGAGGATATTTCGTGACCCCGTATTTAAAGTGGACAAGGTTTATTAGTCAATGTTTTAATTACCCAGCGTCTTTAATAAAAATCTAATGTAATTTTTCATAGAAATGATCTGACATGAAAAGCAAATTTTATCAAAAAACTTTTTGATTATCTACAAGGAGTAAACCGCTGACAAATGTCTGTATACTAATGCCAAAGTAATGCCAAAAATACAAATTAAATACCAAAATTTCTCATATAATGCCCCACTAATGCCAAGCTGATTCCAATATAATACCACTAATACCACGAATAATATGTAACACATTTGTTTCACGAATTAACCTGTAACAATACTGGTAGGTACGTGCACAGATTTTTTCCTAGGTAACTTAAAAGTCGTTAAAAAGTCTAATTATATTTAAAGAAGATATAATTCCAACAAATTACATTATAAGGCCAATAATGCACAAGTAATACCATTAAAATTTTAGCGTTTTTAACTTGTGTAACATATTTCTTTAACGAATTAACCTGTAACAATAGTGGTAGGTACGCGCACAGATTTTTTCGCTAGGTAACTTATTAAGTCGTTAAACAGGCCTATAAAAGCTATAACAACATAGGTAACTAATATTTATAATTTAATTCGAGTTTTAATCTCAAATAATAAATGTTTTTACTGGTGTATTTCTGAAGTGTTCATTATTAAAAGTAGATATTCTTCAAGTTATGCGAAGTAATAAGTAATGTTTCCGGTGAGACCGCGTATATGTCACCGGATTCTGGTTAGTATAAAGACTTTTTCTATAGAAAGAGTTTTTTCTATATTTTCCTTTCAAAATAAGACTAATTTCTTCTTATTCTTTTAAATATTACAGTGTTTCTTTTTCCTAAAATGTTATACTTAATTTTCGCTTAAAATTAAAAAATCACAAATGGAGGAAAATATACGTTATTGAATAAAGTTTATACAAATCACTTTACCATAACAAAAAAGTAAAAACATGTCATGGCGGAAGATATTCAGGTGGCATTTCACACATTTATCTATTAAAATCGAGATTAAAATAATAAACTTGCGTAACATGTTATACACGAGATAGAAAGTTTCAGAATCGATTAATACGCAATACGCTACGCAGTCAACTTATTCCTATGCGCGGATGAGCGTCTTCAAGACTCTTCCTTCGGCCAGGGTCACGACGCCGCCGAAGAGGAATCGGCCTACGTTTGGCTAAACAGGCTGGACACGGTGGAGTACGATATTGGCGAGTCTGAATATTTATAAAAATTGCAAAGTAAAATATGTTGGAAAAATAATTAGTCCATACATATATAAAAGCTCAAAGGGTTTTTTTGTTGCATCCATCCCGCCGAAAGCGCTTTACCAATCTTGATGATTCTTTTTTTAAATGAAAGGTATATATGTGTAGATTTGTTATGAAGTATTTTTATAGTGCTTAATGGCTATTTCTTTGTGTAAAACGACTAAATACTAAAACATACCTGAAAACACCTACACACAATACCTCCAGAAATAAATTAGTTGTCATTGTCAGTGGTGTGTCAGTTAGATTATATATTACGTTTTTAGATATTTTAGAGTGAGTTGATGCCGCCAGCTTTAGATACATAAATATTAGCACAAAGGTTCGTTTAAACGACATTAGTGAATTAGCTACACAAAGCGATTTTAGGAAATTCATCCTCTTAGAGAGTAAAATTATCTCGGAACAGTTTGTTGTATGAAAATTCCTTACTATTTCGTCTAGAAGAATGAAATCCTACAAAAAGAATTAGAAGAAATTTTTGAAATTCATCAACCAAATGGGTAAAGTTAGTAAAAATTTATATAAAACTTGGTGACGTCTGGATTATACACATAAAAATTGGCACAAAGGTAAAGCGAATTTATGAAATTTATACCCTTAGGGAGTAAAATAGGGAATGAAAGTTTGCTGTACGAAAATGCAATACTATAACATTATAAACCAGACAGTATAAAATTTTATACAAGGGTTTATTTAGTGACATCATAAGGAAATATATCTTCCTCAATTATCCTTCAAAGAATAAAAAATAACCTATAAAGAGAGTATTAGTGCTCTTAATAAATAAAAAAAAGATGAAAAATAAAAAACATCTATATGTTCACTAGCTCTCTATAAAGAAGTAAAAAATCATTTAAATCAATGCATAAACGATTCGAGGTGTAACGCGAACGTAGTTGCGAGAAAAAGCTAGTAATTTATTAAATTATTTTATTTAACTCATTAATTTTCATTGAAAAGGAATTTTTGTAATTCGCCACTATATTAGTTAAAAACTAAGAAACTCATATCAAATTTAAGTTTTGCGATTTTGACTTATACTTTTTATAAAATCTGAACACATTTTAAAAGAAAAAAAGTTTTTGATAATATTTGTGTAGATTGACTACAAGTTGTATAACATAAATTTCTACGACCGGTCTACCTAGTAGTCTGCAGCATCGCCTTGTGGTGCAAACGTGGGCCTGTTAATCTGTGACGTGACGCACAACAGCCAAGAAAACAGAAGCGTGGCTAAGAATTTAGTAATTTAAAAAAAGTCTTTTAGATACAGTAGTAGGTATTAAAAGTTTTGTGTTTAAATGGGGTTTGCCTTTTAACAGTTAAAAATTATATCGTAAAATGTAACTTTCCGTAAGAATTCTTTTTTTTGCTTGCTTGTTTTACGGATAGGTGCGATTGCATAATTATTATTGATAATGTTTTATTTAATTTTAACATTACTACTTTTTCAGTGAATCTTTAAATCTGTTGTTTTTTGTTAAGTTCGTTATTTAAACATATGTATGTAATACACTCATATTAACACTAATCATATTTTTACGTTTTTATTCATCATTTTCAATGCCCCCCGGTTGCATCTTTGTAAAGGACTGTGAATTTTATATAATGCTAATTTTTAAATAATTATTCGTCTTTTTATTATTTCAGATACAAAATACTTAAATTAAAAAGTCTTCTTATTGAAAGGATTTCAGTCATACATTTTTATTAAAAAATGTTTCTTTTTATTTATTCAATATTAATTAGTTTTTTTAAGTTTTTACGACTCCAAAATGCTGTTACGTCAGCCGCATCGGCTGCCGACCGGGTCTCAATAAACTATCTTTCTCGCGCTTATAGATACTCATAAGACTTTATTGTCGCGCTCATTTGAAATCTTTATTCGCGTCTGGCAAGTATTAAATCCCATTGAATTTGTTTGGCCATTAACACATATTTTTTAATATCATCTAATAAACACGCTGTAAAAATTTTAGAATGCCTAAAGTATGTTTTCCAGGTATAATAATTAAACATATTTGGAATGATCTGGTTACACTTTAAACCCGAAAAAAAAAGTCTGGCATACTTATTTCTAGGTTAAATAGATGCTAACATTTAAGAATAAATAAATTTCAAGTTGCCTAAAGAATGTTTTTTGGTTTTATTTTTTTGCAAATGTTATGGGTTGCGCAGTAGCGAAATACCCCCAACCCCCCAGCCAGACATTTTTAGTTATTCTAGCTTGCCTAAAATATGTTCTCTAAATATGTCGTCAGCTCTTAGGCTATAATACTGGTAGCCTAAATTAAAACTCGCATATAGAAGAAATCGCAACCGGAGTTTCCTATGAGAGCCAATCGCAGGTTGCGATTGCGATTTTAAAATCGCTGCGATTGAATCGTAGTTTGCAATTACTTGTTCATCTCTACTTAAAATAAAACATTCAGATTTGTATCTAAATTAGATTAAACCTTAAAGGCATTAATAAATCGGTTATTGTCGAATAATTAATTGGTCAAAGTCATGTCAAAGTACTTATTTTCATAGGGAATGTTGTCTTATTCTTACAAGAAATTAAAGTTAAGATAATTTATTTACGCCCACTCACGGCCGCACAGAAAGTGTTTTTTGCGTTTTTAGCGTGAAGCGTCTTTTGCGACTAAAACAAAATAACACGATTATATTATAGGAGTGGTCCGACCACAAGCGTGTAGCGTTCGGCGTGTCTCGCAAAAAACAGAAATGAAAACAAATCAGTTTGTTTTCTGTAGCGTCTTTAGCGATTTCTAAGATGAGACCCCATCATAGACGGACATAATATTTAATAATACAATAAAAATAAATTAAATCGTATGCATTTTTTTTTTCATTTTAGGATATTATCTAAAAATATTTTTATAGAAAACATCTACTGTTTAGGAAGATTAAATAAATAAATAAATAAATGCCTCTATTGTCAAAAAATTTTTCAATTTGTAGACAAAGGTAAACTAACAAACAAAGTAAAAAAACAAGATACACAAACAAACAAACAAAATATAATACAAAACATTATACAAATAATATTGTCAGTCTTATTGTTAAAATAAACATTTATAAATGTTTACAATGTCAAAGAACAAAAAAATAAAAATAATATTCAAAAATATTTAGCTAGTTTATAGTAAAATATCAATGACCTCTAAATAAATTCATTTCGATGTCATTAGTAAATATAGCAATAGCAAACATTAGACCAGTGTTTACAAGATCAAATTCGATTTTCAAAATATAATTCATTAACGAAAGCGTAGAAAGCCTTGTCTAGTAAATAAGAATTCAAAAATAAGGAAGGAAGAGTCAATATTTTTAATTCTTTAAAAAAGTCCCGGCAATGAGTTCTGCTGTTTAGTCCCAGTGAATATCGAACAGCTCTCTTCTGGAGCTTGAAAATGCGGTCAAATTGAGTCGCGCAACACATACCCCAGAATGGAAGGGTATACCTGAGGTGCGACTCAAAAAGTGCACAATAAATAGTTCTAGCTACTGACAAGTTAAGCTCCTTAGAAACAGACCTTAATGCAAAACAGGCAGAGCTCAATTTTTTCGACAAAGCTTCGATATGTATGTCCCATTTCAGAGAATTGTCCATAACAAGCCCTAAGAATTTTACAGATTTTACGACGTCAATGCTGGTGTTGTTAAGTACAAAAGGCTGCAACGAGTTTTTATACGACAAAGCTTTAGATTTAGAAATGTTGAGACTCAGGAGGTTCGAATCGCACCAAGATTTAATGGTGATTAAGTCATTAGATATATTCCTATGAAGTGCCGTGATGTCCTTTTTTATATATAATATATGATGTGTGGCCTATCATCACCGGATTCTCTCTCGTTCAGGCCGGATAGTTTATTTGACGCGCTTGGCGTGATTTTTACGTTCTCTAGTCCACAACCCTGTTATCGCTCTGTGGAGGCGTTGTCAACATCGCTTCTGTCAACTCTCTGTGCTGTGGACTCACTTTTAGCACTCTGTAGCCTAACCTAACCATCCCGGCTTTTACAAATGGTAATTATTTAAATCTTGCTGTATAATCTGAATCAGCTGATATTTCAAAGTAACAGGTAAAGATGAAATATTATCCTTTTAGATTCGATATTATTACTGCATATTTTTAGGGTAGAGTTTTGGATGTCCCAACTTAACTTGTATTTGTATTTTGCTGGCACGTTGGCATCCCTTTTCTTTTGTCCTCCAGAATGTTACATGGAAGAAAGGACAGTTTCTTTGTTTATTATTGAGCCCTCGGAAGTAATTCGAGGTAGGTTTATTTTGTTTATTAAACCTTGTTTAGTTTTAAACAAGAGTTTCATATTTTTAGGGTCCAAGGTACGGACTATTTACAAGGTACGGGCATTATCCAAGGTCCTAGTAGTATCCAAGGTACGGGTAGTGTTCCCCTGTACCGTTATCTCATGGACGGACTGTGTCCAAGGTTATGGTCCAAGTTACGGACATTATCCAAGGTCCTAGTAGTGTTCCAAGGTACGGGTAGTGTCCCCATATTGCTACAGTATGGATACAGCGTAAGCCCCATGCTGCTTCGCTCCCATTTCTAAGCCTAGTCAGTAGCTACGGCTGTAGTGATTCATGGTGTCCTCATTCTGGTCCCTTTTGTTGTTTTGGCCAACAGGATCGCCGACAGACAGTACAGAGATGCGAGACCACCTCACGCTGTTACTGTTTGAAGCAGGATTACATGAAGAACAGCTAAGTGTAGATTTAAGTTCTAGTTTTACATTTAACATTTAAAACATTTTCAGTCTTAAACAATAACGTACATCTTAAGTAATATCGTACAGACTATGTTTAGTGGTTAGATTGTTAAGAACATTCATGTCGATTTAATATTTAAAATATGATTTAGATCTTAGGTTTCATTACATTACGTCTTGTAATGGTATTACTTTCATAGATATTTAGTACAACTCTTAACACCATTTTTTTTTGACATATAACCACTATATATTTATTAGAATTCTACACTGTCATGTACTAGCAAAGAACATCATGAAATATAGTCATTAGTTTTAAGTAATAAACAACTGTGTTTTCTTTCTCTGTTCATGCCTGGCGCCCAATATCTATATTTTTTTGTTTATTGTTATTGATTAGTTTTCTCTCTAGTGAAATACCTTATCCACGACTGCTCTACCAACGAAAAGCTGCCGTTCGCAGTGGTAACATTTATAAAAAAACGCTACAAGTTTTATACGCATAAAAAATAGTTTTTTACGGGCAATAAATAGTTTTATACACGAAAAAAATAGATTTTTACGTGTAACAGTTTCATTCGCGTAAATAACACGTCGCGTCACTACTATTTCTAAGCCGTTAACATGTTTCGTTACAACTAGCTCGTGTGTCACGGCTTTGAATTTTTACTCCCAGCGCACGTACAGAAGTTTCACTGCAAGAAGTCTTATAAACCAAGTCCTAAAATTGCGTTAGCAACTAGTAATATTAATATTTACTATTCTATTATATAATTATAATTATTTATTATGTTATATTATTATACGATCAAACGAACTTACCTGAAGTGAAGTTCGATCGTAATTATATGAGGCGTCCAGTCCGAATGTATTATCTTGATTTTTCTATACGTAGTACCGTCCCTGCGTGCACAATTTTAAAGCTATAAGCTAAATTCCCTCCCGCTACCAGTCTAGGTGGCCGCGCCGGCCCTGGCGCGGCGGTCGGTATTCATTTTCAAAGATTTATTCATTAATTCAAGCGACCATGGGGCAAAAACGGGAGGGGGTGGGAAGATAATACATTCGGACTGGACGCTCATATAATTATAGCCGATCGAACTTCACTTCAGGTAAGTTCGCTTGATCGTATAATTATATTCGCGTCCAGTCCGAATGTATTATCTTGATTTTTCTATACGTAGATGTTTAAAGAACTGATGGTTGCAAATTAATGAATGTGGTGCAGAAAGCATTTTTTTTTTGAGACAAAATAGCTGAAATTATAAATATATGTTTATTGAATGCAACCAAGATGAAACCAATTTAACGGCCATCAATACATGGATTTATTAAATTGTGACAATTTAACCTATACATATATGCATACTAAGCAGAGACAGAAACCCATAAGATGGCACTTCCATAAAGGATTCTGCCAAAATTGTTCAATTATACTTTATAAACCAGTTAACTCATCGTGTCGATAGAAATCCCTGTCTCAATGTAGAACTGCGTGGATAACTCGACTATAAGTGAGGTTTAACCTGATATATATTTTTTTTAAAGGTGTTTATAACCCATTGCTTAATATTTAAAAGGCCTTTTTTTTAAGCCTTTAGTGAGAAATTAAGATTCTCAATAATTTATTTTCCAAAATGCTTTAATTACGTCGATGAATTAAACCAGAGTCATCATATATATTAGGTTTCGATCCATACATTGGTATGGATATTGTGGACATTGATATAAAGTAGACACAGATATTGATCTGTGTCAATTTTATACCAGAAGTTTTATTATTATTTGTATTATTTATTTTTTTTTTTTTTTTGATAATTTTCAGTAACTATGATATGCATATATAATTATATACTGATTAAAAACAAACTGACATCTGTCTCTGATATCTAAGGTTAAACGTGAAACCAATATATGATTTATTATTTTCATAGCAGTTCACGGCAAGAATTATATAATCTATTTATATACGTAAAACTGCAAGAAAACTATTTCTACTTTATGATTTAATTGATATGTCTATTCTTTCCGAAATTTCTAGATAAGAAAGTAGAACTGTTAGGGAACATTTATGGTAAAATTTTAATGCAGTAAACCTTAGACACATCATATCTTACAAAAGCCTCTTTCAACGAGAAACCATCCAGATATATTTAAGAAAAAATTCAAAGTCTGCGAAAGTTTACATTAATGTTATTATAATCATCTCTTTCGAAAGTGTATTGTAGAGGAGAAAATATATATTATATACTGTAAGCTTAAGAAAAAACTAACTTTTGTTTCGATAATTTGCACAAAGTCTGTCACTTTGTCAAAATGTATAAAGTATTGGCCAAAACACAACACTGCTTTTATAGACCGAAATGGGTAAATATAAACTCTAAATGTAGATGGTGAGTATTCCAACATATGAAAGTCAAAGATTTACATAAACAAATTAGCATTTAACAGCCGTTATCATAAGGACCTCCTTTTGAAATGAGACACAGTTACGTGTTCTTAAGATTTAGAATAAAACTTACATTTCCATTAGAATAGCTTTAGCCAAAATAGAGAAATTTCTTTAGCCAAAATAGAGAAAAATAGGAGACGTTTTTTTTTCTTTTTATATATATACACACACACACTACATATTAGCTATGAAAATCTAGGATATTAGCTATTTTATTATTATATACATATTTGAGTTATTATATTATTAGCTGGTCAGCTAAGTTGATTACTTTTAATGACTTGGAGGTCAACGTTAAGTTGGTTGTCGCCTATTTTATGGTAGGAGGCTGGCAAGGCAGCAAACTGGAGGAATTGGCCGCTCGTGCCTCATGTATCACCCCCTCTTTTTCAAAGAAGGAAGGTAAAGACATATTCGAATATCTGTCACAAATATCTGGATACATTCCGTTGTTTGTATCTTTTCCTCTAAGCAAGGTTCAAACGTAAATTTATCCAGAGGTCCTTCTTCCTCATGATTTTCATTTGAAAATCCTTCAGAGGGAAAAATAGTTGATACCTTTCGTACAAGATACCGTCAACCACATTAGGACTATGCGTCCGGTATCTATAACAACCGTCCATATTTGTTCCATGATATATTTATGAATATTTTTCTCTTCCTTTAAAAGCATATTAAGTCTACGACGACTATTGTTAAATTTTATAACCCAGATATTTTTTTTTTATTAAGAGTTTGATTTCGAAAATATGCTGGACTTCATCTTAACAATTATGACACAGGAGAGGATAGGCGACATGCCATGGCTCCTTGGTAAATTAGGGAGCTAAAATATTTTCTCAGATATAAAAGTTGGACCTTGTTCTGTGCTGAAGCCAGATCATTAGCTAAGACTGAATTCGTCTCCCGAAAATGTATCATCATCGAAGAGTCGAATGTTCTGTAGTCTCTTTGGATTGCCCTTCCCCCAACAAACTGCACAAATCGCTAGATTTGGTTATTTTCCTCTTCCTAGTTGCTGACCTTGTGTTCGATCTGTTATGAGATAGTGACACTTAAATAACGACTGTCCTGCTTTTTGAACGTACAGCCTTATAAATATAATGTGTGGGGGAGTTTTCCTGTTGAAATATATCGTTTTTTTTTTGAGGGTCTAAAATTTTTAGATTTATCACTTGAAATTCTTTTGTGAAATCTACTTCTACGATAACGAGACCGAGAACGTCATTTATAAAGGAATCCCTTTCACACGGAGAAGGGCATTCACTAAAATTAAAAAATTTTGTATCATTGAGACAACAACACTTCGGTTATTATAATATTATCTCGATAGCGAGCTCTGGAATATCTTAAAAAAGGAATCCCTCTCACACGGAGTAGAGGATTATCTAAAAGTACTAACCTTTGTCTCGCTATGAAAAGAACACTGGGAGAAGAACAGTCCGTGTTTATACAATATTCCTCATCCCTTTGTTTTCTCCTTTCCTCTAATCCCCACATTTCGGGATGTACTTCTATTTATTTCCATCCAATATTCGTCTAAAAATAAATATTCTAAAAGACTTACATGTAATACGTGTAATTAATTTTTCGATAAGGCTATCGATAACGTATAAAAGAAATCCCTCCCACACGGAGATGGGCATTCTCTAAAAGTACGAAATTTTGTCTCACTGGGAGATACAAATATTTGGCACCTAAATATATAAATAATATTCCCTTGAGAGTGAGATCTAAAATCTCATAAAAAAAGAAATCCATTCCAGAGATAGGCATTTTCTAAAAGTACAAAATTTTGTTTCATACCTTATTTCATTGCTGGGAGATAAAACACTTCGGCATTTATAGTACTCTGTTGATTGCGAGATCTAGAATCTCATATAATAGGAATCCCTCTCACGAAGAGAAGGGCATTCTCTGTAAGTACGAAACTTTGTCTCACGGAGAGGACAACAGTTCGATATATATATGTTATTCTCATTTTTTCTTTTTGTCTAATTCCATTGTTTCCTCCTTGCCTCTAATTTCCATATTTCGAAATTTGCTTTTACTTTAATTATTTCCATTCATTATTTAATTTCCTAAAAATAAGTATTATAAGATACTCACCGGTAATACGTGTAATTAATATCTCGATAGGGGATATCAACAATGACTTATAAAAGGAATCCCTCACACGGAGACGGCCATTCTCGAAAAATGAGAAATTTGACTCCCTGGGTGATACAACACTTCGGCACAACTTCGGTATTTATAATATTCTCTTGATAGAGAGATTTAGAACCTCATACAATAGGAATCCCCCTCACGAGGAGAAGGGCATTCTCTATAAATAGGAAACTTTGCGTCACTGGGAAAACAACAGTTCGATATTTATAATATTATTTGATAGCCAGATTTCTAACCTCATATAATAGGAATCCCTTTCACGAGGAGAAGGGCATTCTCTAAATAGGAAACTTTGTCTCACTGGGAGCACAACAGTTCGATATATACGATATTCTTATTGCTTTCTCCATTTGTCTACTTCCATTGTCTCCTCCTTGCCTCTAATTTCTACATTTAGAGATTTGCTTCCACTTCAATTATTTCCCTCCATTATTTAATTACCTGAAAATAAATATTATAAGATACTTACCTGTGATACCTGTAATTTATCTCTCGATAGTGGGATATCAATATTGACTTATAAAAGGAATCTCTCTCATATGGCCATCCTCTAAAAGTACGAAATTTGACTCACTCGGAGATGCAACACTTTGGCATTTATAATATTCTCTTGACTGCGAGATATAGAACCTTATATAAATGAGAATTCCTCTTACAAGGAGAAGGACATTCTTTACACGTACGAACTTTGTCTCACTGAGAGTACAACAGTCCGATATATATAATATTCTTATTGTTTTCTTCTTTTATCTAATTCTAATATTCCGTTATTTACGTCCACTTCGTTTTTCTCTAAAAATAAATATTATACAATACTTACATATTGTTCCTTGTGTTCTACCTAGCTGTAGAACACCGTATATTACATAGTAATATCCAAAATGAGTAGAGAATAAACAAAATGGCTTCATCGATCTACGACGAAGAAATCGGAGAGCTACGATCCGCACTGCACCGTGCACGAAAGACGAATGAATACCGACCGCCGCGCCAGGGCCGGCGCGGCCACCTAGACTGGTAGCGGGAGGGAATTTAGCTTATAGCTTTAAAATTGTGCACGCAGGGACGGTACTACGTATAGAAAAATCAAGATAATACATTCGGACTGGACGCGAATATAATTATATTATATTTATAACACACAAGTAACCACAAAACTACAACGTAAAAAATTTATACTCAAATAAACTAAATTTCGTAAAATAAATGGCAAATAATAATGATTTTGTTACACACACCACTGGGACTAGCAGTAGATTGTGTTTGTCGCCAAACATAGGCCCCGGCCCGTTCAACGATGGATCCGAGCATATCTGTATCTTCGTCTCTTCAACGCTAACCGCTCCGATCTGGCCTATCTCTTTCTCACAGGATTGGTTGTTGAACGGGCCGGAAATCCACGAACTTGCGACGTTACTAATTGACATCTTGATAGAAACTGCAGACCTGTCGCTGCTCTTGCATTTTTTGCATCTCAGTCTTATTTGCGATTTTACCGTTTGAAGCGTTTTTTGCGATTTGTGTCCATTAACAACACGCAAAAGAAGCGGCAGGTCTGCCGTTTCTATGAATATGTCATTTAGTAACGCAAGCTCGTGGATCCCCGGGCCGTTCAACAGTCAGTCCTGTGAGGAAGAGATAGGCGAAATCGGCGCGGTTAGTGTTGAAGAGACGAAGATAAAGATATGCTAGAATTGAATTGTGGACGGGCTGGGGCGTTATATTTGGCGACAAACACAATCTACTGCTAGTGCCAGTGGTGTGTGTAAAATAATTATTGTTATTTACCATTTATTTTGCGAATTTTAGTTTATTTGTGTATAGTTTTTTTATGTTGTAGTTTTGTGGTTACTTGTTATAATTATAATATAATAAATTATTATAATTATGTTATAATAGAGTAGTAAATATTACTGGTTGCTAATGCAATTTTAGGATATGACTTATGAAACTTTTTGAAGTGAAACTTTTTTACGCGCGCTGGGAGTAAAACTTCAAAGCTGTGACACACGAGCTAGAGAGACGGCCCTGACACACGAGCTAGTTGTAACGAAATGTGTTAACGGCTTAGAAATACGTAGTGACGCGCCACACGTAGTCCACGTGTAATATTTATTAAAATATTGATATTTTAATACAAATTTTGTAAAAGTAAATCAAATTATTACATGTAAAAAACCATTCGTTACACGTAAAAAACTACTTGTTACACGTAAAAACCTATTTTTATTATTTTTTTATTATACGCGAATAAAACTTTTGCACGTAAAAAGCTATTTTTTAGGCATATAAAACTATTTGTTACTGATAGAAAACTATTTTTGACGCGGGTAAAATAATTTGTTACTGGTAGAAAACTATTTTTTACGCGTATAAAACTATTTGTTACTGGTAGAAAACCATTTTTTACGCTAAAAGAACTATTTTTTACGTGCAAAAATCTATTTGTTACACGTAAAAAATACTTTTTACGCGTGAAAAGCTTATTGTTTCTGGTAAAAAACCTTTTTTACGCCAAAAGAAATATTTTTACGTGTAAAAATCTATTTGTTACACGTAAAAACTAATTTTTACGCATCAAAGACTTAATATATCTGGTAAAAAAACTTTTTTAGGCAACAAAAAAAATGTTTTTTACGTGTAAAAATCTATTTGTTACACGTAAAAAACTAATTTTTACGCTTCAAAACCTTACTGTATCTGGTAAAAAAAGTTTTTTAGGCAACAAAAATAAAATTTTTAGGTGTAAAAAAATTTTTGTTACACGTAAAAAACATTTTTTACTAGCAAACCACTACTCGCTACAGGTAAAAAAATATTTTTTACGCAAAAAAAATATTTTTTATGAATAAAAAACTATTTTTTGCACCTAGAAAACTATTTTTTACACGTATAAAACTATTTGTTACCCGTAAAAATCTATTTGTTACGCGTAAAGAACTATTTGTTAAGAATTAAAAAATATTCCTTTAATTTAATATTTTTTCAAACATTTCCTTCAAATTTTTGAATTTAATAGAATCTTCCTAAACAGTAGATATTCTCTATAAGAATATTTTTAGATAATAGGTACCCTAAAATGTAAAAATATGCATACTATTTGATTCATTTTTATTGTATTATTAAATATTACGTCCGCCTATGACGGAGTGTCATCTATGAAATCGCTAAAGACGCTACAGAAAACAAATTGATTTGTTTTCATTTGCGTTTTTTGCGAGACACGCCGAACGCTAGACGCTTTTGGTCGGGCCATTAATATCTTCCTATTTTAGTTGCAAAAGACGCTTCACGCTGAAAACGCAAAAAACGCTTTCTGTGTGGCCGTGGGCTAATGTTAACTAACCCGCGCATTTTTGCAGTATATGGATCTGAAGCATATAAAGGACGAAAATGGTACTTTATTAGAATTTACCAATAGGGATTTGCAAGAGATTAATGGAAGAACAATTAATTTGCAAAAATCGTAACAATGTGTGACACTGAATAGGATAAGTGATAAAATTAATATTTTCTAACAACTTATTATTTACCAGCAGTATAGCAATACAATTGAAGTATATGAAGAATTCTGCACAAAAATATATGAATTTAACGATTCTGAATATTAATAAAACTACCTGTCAAATAATTTTCCGTGTTTTTCTAGTAAATTTACAATATAATAAATTCTTTATATAAAACTCCTTATTTGGAGATCTAGTCGATCTATTAATTTTAAGGTTGCCTCTGTAGGAGTTCTTGGGAGATGGACTGCCAAGTAGTGAGGGAAATACCAGTTCCACATTAGTCGCGTTACAATAGCGACCGTTCCAGAGTGTAACAGTCAAATTTCCTCGCAACGACCTCTGTGTGCTAGCTCATAAATTATCGCAAATAACTATTATTTTTGCATCATGTTTACTATAATTTTATTGTTAAATATTATTTTATTTAAATTTTACGATTATGCAACCCGATATACACAGCTTCAGCTCCACAATATCGTCACTGGCCCAGCATTAGAATTTTTGTCGACCTCTCTTTATCTTTGGTCATCACTTGTCACTTGTCACTGTCAGATCAAGCCAGATGTTTTTGGATTTATTTATCCTTTGTTTGGTTATTGAAATTTTATAATTATCAGATAAAATTTCGTAGTTAAATTGGTTATTTTTGATGTGGATCGCAGTGTGCAATTCGTTCATTAATTGTGGGAATTTGTGAGTTAAGTTCGTTCATTGACCGGATATGAAATATGACAATGGAAAATATTCTAGAACGTCATTTTTTATTTATGCCTTTTTGTGAGTTGGACTAGTCAAGATATATAGTTCTCTATCTATATGCTGGAGGGAGATTTCCGGTTGAAATCTGATTTTGTGAAGGAAATCGAATCCTTGCATCATTTCTTGTGTACCCAGTGTACCCACCGTCCGAATGTCGTGGTGAAGAACTGGCTGCCGTTTCGTGAAGCATTCCCTGTTGGTGAATAGCAGGTCTTCGTAAAGAAGGATTAAGGCTTCCGAAACACATTTGGTCAGAGACATGGTTGGATTTTGATGATTTTTATGGACCGCCGACCAATTTCCGCAATGGGATTAAAATAGCCAAATTTTCCGACCGATATTCCGATTCCACGTGCCCAAGAAGTCCCCGAATAGTTCCAAGGTATGCTATAATTCTTCTGCCTATTCAGTCAATGCTCAACTGATTTTTGTTCATATTGTTGACTGGTTTTCGACTTTTCCACGCCCACGTGGTGTAGAAAGATTAGTTGAGTGTTATCTTTCTTAAGTCTTATTTGGTTGTTCGTAATTGTAGAGCAAGGAGACCGATCCAGACCGTAGCACAGAACAGTCCAGAATTCCATTCGTTCCTGTTGTCCGTGTAGAGGTACCCGTTGGACATCATAAACCCTCGTTGAGGTAAAGTTCAGATTTGATTAGTCCTTCTTTATTACCTTTATTACGTTGTGCTAGTCCTTGTTCTATAATTGAGGCTCTTTTCTAAGACAACCAATATTATTTAGGGTTTTTTATGTTCACCATTTGAAACCTCAACAACTTGCCTTTCATCTGTACGTCTGCTGACATCCGTGGGCTCCAGTGACAGTACACCGAGCTGCTGTAGCCACCCCATATGTGCCATAGCTATACACCGTAGCTCAGCCAGAGGAACTTCCGAATTGTTTCAAGATTGTACATCGATTAGAGTAAGACTGTATAATTTTAGTTTAGATTTAGTTTGATATTTGTAATCTACCCAGGATATTGTACTTAGTTTAAGTAAGGGGGATTATGACGTCATACTTTTAGTTAGTTTTCTTGATTTAAATTTTATTCTACTTCTCAACGTTTATTCATTTCCATTTCTTTAAATATTAACTTTTAATATTTTAATAAAATGCTTAAACATTTTTAGTAGTATTATTTGCAGTCTAGTCTCATAGTTAAGTTAGAGTCACTTAAGTTTAAATAATTATAGTAACATTTGAAGTTCATGGTAGTTACACTCAACAGTTCGAGGTTAGTGTTGAAGTCTACTTAATAGTTACATCTTTATTGTCGAGTTCATAGAGTATAATCTCGTGGCGCCCTTTTATTAATATCTTTGAACCCCGACCACCCGGCTGTTAAAATTAAAAAGCTAGTGGCCTCTATGCAATTCATTCAGATTAAGTAAACTTTGTGTTTTATTGAACTTCAAATTAGAAAGGGCGTGGCAAGAGAAATACCGCGACAAAATACCGCGATTTTGTAACTGAAGCTTCGGCTTCCAAAGTGTTGCTGTTCCCCCCTATGCGGTATTTCTGATCACTGTACCAACCTAATCTTCTCCCTGCCGTTATATCTGTGTCCATGCAAATTCATAAACAATAACAATTCATAAACCGCCCAAATTTATAAACAATAAACAACACGCAGATGGCTAGAAGAATTTAGCTATTTTATCTTTTAATTTCGAAAATAAAACTATCAAATAAAAAATATAAAATAATATAATTTATTGCTATTTATTACTTTTTATTTGCTATCGTTTCTTCAGATTGAAAAATAGCTTTTTATAGGTTTTATATTTCTGCCAATAACATTTAAATTTATATTACAGTACTACTGTATTGTAGCGTTTTTATTTCTTTTCTAAAAAATTAAATTTAAATATTTAGATTTTCAATATTTATTCTAACGCCATCTATTCACTACATGTCGAACTTACCAAACTTCATATCATATTACAGTTCACTTTTCTCGGTCGTTTGTTATGACACAAATTAACTATAAAGGATTTTAGATAAGCCGATTTCAAGTAATTTAAGAAAAACTTAATCTACTTTTAAATTAAAACTGAACAGGTAACAATGCAAAACCAGGCAAATGCCAACGTACCTTAAGTTGTCATCCTATAATTTTGTTAATATCAAATTATATTTTCAAATCGCTAGGCTTTTGCCTCATTCAAACCAGTTTTAAATTACAAAAATGCATTCCGGGGACACTATCCGTAGATACTATAATGTAGTAGTGCAGACAGCACAAAATATTACATTTGACAATGATAAAATCGTAGGTTGACATGGTATATTGACATTTGACTGGTTTTGCATTGTTACCTGTTCAGTTTAAATTTAGAAATAGATGCAGTTTTTTTTAAAGTACTTAAAATCGGCTTGTCCAAAATTGTTAAAATTTGGCAAATGTTAAAAAACCTATTTACGACTTAGCTGTAAAATTAATAGGGAAGCCAATGAATGTTTGGACGGTTCTTTGATAAGAACGATGTGTTTCAGATTAAAATGATGTAATTTTTAAAACAGTAAAAAGTTTTTATTCAGATTTAAAGTTTAAAATTTAAAAATACAAGTGTTATGTAGTGCGTATATACTTTATTGATCATAAATAACTTATAATATTTATGTGAAGTTATTTTATAATCGTGTTACAATTTACCAGTTTATTTTAACTATTTACTATCCTAGTTGAATTATTTTCTACGAAATTGGTAGAAAAAATTTACAGTTCCATATAAAAATCTTGCATACTAAAACAAAAATGAATTTTAGAAATATAACTATGAAAATAATCGAAGAAGAATAAATGTTTTATCCAATAAGCTAGATATATTGGTTATGATATAGATTGATATGATACAATTATTGTTAATGTATTTACCCCAAGGAGGCCTGCTTTATTTATTGGGGAATTAATGCCAGCATACAGATTTTTATTTTTTTGGGCTTTTCCTAAAATTATCATATATAATTTTCTATTCTGAGTATTCCAATTATACCATGGAAGATTAAATAATACTGTATAGAATTCTTCAAATTAAAAAAAAATATATTGTCACAGTTTGATCAGTGGGGGCTTAACCATGAGGTCAAATGGTCAATGCCCCCCCCCCCCGCACGAAAAAAAATCAGGAGAAAATTAGAAAAACTTATTTAAATTATACTTTTTGTAAATCACTTATTTTCATCCTAAAATATTCAAAACTATTCCCAATTTATCCAATTTTCGCTAGAAAACATTTTATTTTACCCATTTTCTCTACTGCCGGTCAAAGTTTCATTTTGTCCTTTGTTCCCGCTATGTTTTACACGTATTATAAACTCCAAGTGTCGCGGGTCGTGACGCCAACAAGGTAAGGTGTACTACGTATAGAAAATATAATGGGTTAATTGGCCATTAACCGCGTCATTCATAGAAGGATTTCTAAGGCAGTCAACTTTATATACACTTGTATTTGGTAGTTTACTGACAGACGATATAAAAAGTGGCGGTTTTTGTCTTTGTCTAGAAACCAGCGTGTTATTATTGTAGTTTGTAATATTGTTTATTAGTTGAGAATCAATATATTTGATTAAGAAATATCGGGTGTGTCCATACAGTGAATACAGGGTGTCCCAGAAATAAGTGCAAGTATTTTATGGGCTGGTAGATCTCGATAAAAGAAACATATTTTCTCTTTATCGTTTTTCACATAAGTCCAAAATAACCGAATTATTTTACTTTGAAAATTTCCAAAAAAAAATATGTTTTTGCTAAAATTTTGAGAACCACTAGATCTTTTCTGGATTTTCTTTCTTGTAAATTTAATCTAATACTTACGTTGCCACATTATCAAGAAATTATGTTTTTTTACTAAAAACTAAAAAAAATTTTAGTTTTTAGTAACCAAACCAAACCAAACCAAACCAAAAATTTTTTCAAAAAATTTCGTTTCGCGAAAAAAACCTCATAGGCGTGTTCTGGGGTTGAACTATACTACTAGTTAAAATATTTGCACTTATTTCTGGGACACCCTGTATAAATATATTACAGGATTTCAGTCATATCGCTGGAAAAATTTCGTCGTTCGGACAGTTTGGGTGTTTATAAGAACTCAAATTATAAAACAATAACCTAGGTTTTTGTATCGTTTATCGCGTATTGCGTATAAAGGACGGTCCACATTTGCTATATAACACTGCTGTATAGCAAAGTTATATAACATGTTACATGTTTTTAGTCATATTTAGCAAATTTCGCTGCTATATAATTAATAATGTTTTTAAAAGACAGAAACACACCACGAGAACAGCCGAGGAAGGTACTGAAAAGGTAAGCTAATCGAGTTCAACTATATCTAGATCTTGCGGACTCAAAACCGCTTTTTTCTCGACTTTCTTTCTCTTTCTTCAAAAATAATTACGCACGCCGCTTGTGCGAGCAGAACCTCTTTCTCGTCAAAACGATTCACTATTACGAAAACTATAATGTGGACGGCTCTCGTTTTTAAACATGTTATATGTAGCTTCTTAAATAGCAATGTTATATAACATGTTACTATATGTGGACCCTCCTTAATGTTTGGTTTAGTCAGTATAAATCAATATTTAAATTTTAATTTTAGTTGCCGTAGCTTTGTTGTAGCCGAGGGTTTTTGAGATGCAGCGCGAAATTTGTGTACTTAGGTAATAATTCATAATTTTCTGGTTCTGGATAAATGATGAATTCTTGTTGGCTGATTCTGGAATAGATATTTTCAAATAGACAACATATGGTGTTTATTTTGTAAAATCGCGCGGTTAAAAGAAAACAATTGCTAACTAACGAAATGTTGATATTTTGGTGAAAATTTGAAATGCCCTGTGGTATAAGACATCAAGGAATTTAAGAATTATTTTATCATCTAGGTACATACTTTCTCAATAGTTTGTTTTTTGGTTTATTCCAATAGCCCTCTTTATTTTTGTTAGAGATATGTGGGATATATATAGTTATTTATGTTGGAGATTCGCTTATGAAGAAAACACTAACATTTTTTCGTAATTTTTACATTAAAAACATGCTGTTGTGTCTGGTCCTAGTCGACAGACTTAGGAAGTTGTGGTCCCGAAGCAGGCCTTTTTGACATAAGATTTGCTTCGTTTAATCTTTTTATTGCAGTCCGTTCACTGACATGTACGTTCCTTAGGTGCAATTCATTCTAGGGGTGGGGCTAGGGGGGCTTAGCTCCCTCTGGCTCAAAATTAGCCCTCCCAGATGTTTGGTACGGTTCAATAAAACCACGTGATATAGTGCGATTCTACGAGCAAAGCTGAGCAACAATCGTCAGGTTCTCATGGTTAATCACCAAAGTTATTGATATTAAAACAAATAATTTGTAATGTTGCCAAATTATATAAAAAGATTTAAAAGTAGTACCTCGTAGGTAATTATATATAGAGAAACTATAGTTACAACTGGTTGAATTTGACTCTTTATGTCAATTTAGTAATATACCTTCGTACTATTTTGCTAGGCGTAAAAGTGCTTTACTTTTATGTCTAGGCGTTAAAATGACTTTTTTATATCACGTCGCAAAAATTAATACTATTGTAACGTTTAAAAAAAATACAAAAATGTTCTTCGGTAAAGTTAGTGTATTGTACAAAGATTGTTAGTGTATTCTACTATAGATACCATAGTAAATTATGTTACATAGATTACTATGTTATATGTGATTCTACTAAAGACTAATGTTCTTTCGTAGAATATCAGTTTTAAGGTTCTGAGTTTGAAATTCCTAATCTAAAAAATATCCTACGATTAAATGTATCTACAGGGTGGGCCAAATTGGATTCTTTTTAAGGGAAAACATCCTTGTCTATAGGAGATAGACGAAAACTATCTATAATATCCGTGTCTGGAGCTCAATTTTTATCAAAAACATAATGGTAAAAACCGCACATCAATATCTGTTACCGTTTCGAGTTACGAGGTGTTTTTCAAAAATGTTCATTTTTAACAAAACGCTGTAACTTTTTTGCTATGGAAAAGTTTGTATTTTTATGAAAACATTTTAAAAAAGCACCTTTTTACGTAGAATTAATAGTTTAGTATAATTTTCTTGAAATTAATAATTTAAGAGTTGTCAACAGAAAATTTGATTTTTTATATGGGACGTCCTGTATATTATTAATTCATTAAAAACAATTTAAAATTACCTTTCTAAAAATATAGCATACTTGATATTTCGCCCACTTTGAATAAGTAGGCTTTGAACGGTGCCGACTAATACAAAAAAATTCTAGCTGTGAGCAGCAATTAAGACGAACATAATATTTGCAATGAGAGATGCAGAATTTTATAACACTTTATAGTATATTTGACAACATCACAACATCAAAACATTTAAATTATATCTAATAATAATAAAAATAAATACAAACCGAGAGATTGAGATTTTGCTACAGGTGTTTGACATGTCGACCGTCTTCTGTTATGGACAGACGGGACCGTTTTTGAACATTTTTTGCCGAATTCATTAACTCAGTGGCGGTGAAAAATACCCACGCATAACCGCTAAGTACTTCTAATTGTTGTCTAGATTATACGGGCAAAAGTCCACAGGCGCTAAGTCCGGCGGCCTCGACGGCCAACGGCTGGAATCTTGGTTAGCTAATCATTATTCTCGAATTGGCTGCAAACGTTTGCTGATAACTTCAGCGTTCTGAGGCGGTGTCTCGTTTTGCTGAAAAAATATGTTTTCGAGTTCCATTAGGGACAGATCGTCAATAAGGGGTCCAAAGGAATTCATTTCGAAGGATGATTTAATTTTATAACAAAATATTAAGTGTGCTATATTTTTGGAGAGGTAATTTTAAATTATTTGCAGATATGTGGTTTTCACTATCATATTTTTGATAAAAACTGAGCTAAGATAGTATTAATTTCATGGTATTATTAAATAAAAAACGAAAACATATTATGAACAAAAAATCATTGTTTCTTTAAACTTTTATCCTCAAACCAATATTACCTTAAAGAAGAAACCAATATTACCTACGGCTCAGGGCTTGAGCCCCCCCAAAAGTCGGTGTCTAGTTGCGCCCCTGCGTATAAGTCTCGATTCGAAATTCGAAACTCACATACGAAGGCTGTTGGACGTCTAGCATATGCGCTTGCCTTAAACCTGTTAGCGACATTATTGTGAGCTATATTATGTTCAATTAAAGCAACTATAGCGGATACAACTTCTGGACTTAAAACCATCTCTGCTAGCGTAACTGCCCAACACCAAAGAATATCTTAATACCCCCAACACCCAACAGACAATAATAATATTGTTACGTTTTTCGTCGGTTCCGTATGGATAGAAAGTCACAATTTATTTAAACACAATTTATTTAACACTAATTAACAAAAACAATAACGATAAAAGACTTAAAGAACTATTTATAACTTATTTACAATTTATCTAATTATTTATCTAACAGGAATTTATTTTGAATTAGCGCGGCGATTGTAACTGTACGCGTCGACCGGTTGTTTTTCTCTATCTTCTTCAGGCTTCAGGCGCCGGCTTATATAGGAGAGAAACAGACAATCCAGATTTTTTTAGAGAATTCTTAGATTATTCTTTCTTCGTGGAGCGTATGAGCCATAGCAGAGTGGCCGGCCTAAGGCCGAGTTTACACGGGTCCGCAACACTGCCCCCTTCTTAGATACATACTCGTCCCGAGATGTACACGGTGAATGAAGGTTGCAAAACTGGCCCCTGGTACATTGAGATGTCTGGTAGAAAAAAACAGTCTACAGTTTTCACGCCCGATCTCAGCTTTGGGTTGTAGCAGGAAACGAGGATTTCGATTCCCGTAAATCTAAGCAAGACTTCAATCATGCTCCGGATTGTACGCCAACTCAAACTATCGAGTCCACACGCCAGCTTCGGAATGGCTAATCTTGTAATGTTGTGGTTTAGCAAGGCTTC
Organism: Sitophilus oryzae; assembly: GCF_002938485.1. NCBI lineage: Eukaryota > Metazoa > Arthropoda > Insecta > Coleoptera > Curculionidae > Sitophilus > Sitophilus oryzae. The sequence goes on along the minus strand of NW_022146390.1, from coordinate 277,332 downwards.
ACTCAATTCAATCAGGGTCTTCCATAGATTGAGATAATTTGGCTTACTCGGCGACCATTCCTTGTTGACCAGGTAGAAGATATGTCTTGCTTGATCATGTGCATTGTCGGTCGCCTCAAGACGCTTCCAACCTCTGAATCTTGTCGGTGTAGTTCTCCGACACGCCCAAACTTCTCATTGAACGTCGCAGCGATTCCTCTGGACATCCGCAAATCTCGGGCCACACAGTGAGCGAACGAATAACCAGGAAGCACGGAAAAGAGGTCTCGTTGTTCTTCTTTGGTTACACCATAGCGAGCCTTCTCACTGCTGTATCGGGCCATGAAATCATCAAAGGACATCTCCGAATCAGGGGGATCAAAGCTGCAGGTTCTCACGGTTCCAGCACGATCTTCTATTTCACCTTGGTAGGGGCTCAAACGGTTGAAATGAACTATCCTCGGTTTTCCTTTTGGCAATTTTCTGATACGGTATACGACGTCATTAATCCTATCCATGACTTCATATGGGTCTTCCCATGAGGATTGTAGCTTCGGAGATAATCCACGACGTCTCTGCGGGTTGTACAGCCACACAAAATTCCCTGGTTGGTATCCCCCATGCTCAGCTCGAATGTCGTAGTGCTCCTTCATTCGGTCACTAGCACTTTGAATATTTAGGCCGACTCGCTGATGGATGTCGTCCATCCTGACGTAGTCTGTGGACATAATCTTCTCCAGCGACATCTTCTCCCGGTCGGCAACCAAACTTCAGATCACAAGGTAGACGCACTTCCCGTCCCATAACGATGCTGGCTGGAGTTTGCCCTGTGGATTCTTGGACGGATGAGCGGTAGGCCAAGTTCACCCAATAGAACCGTTCACGCAGCTTGCCAAGTGTCTTGGTAACACCAAGATGTCCACCGCTGGTTCCATTGTGAACTTCCTCCAAGACTTCCGGGATCCTCTTCTTTGGAATAACGATCTGTCTTCATTCTTATTGTCCCTCTGGTCTCTCGATCACACGGCGAACTAATCCGTTATCTATTAACAAGGAATTCCACTGAGCCCAGTACGACTTCACGTTCGGCGAATATCTGCAAACTTCCTCCCACGTTGGTCTTTGGTCTGCGTTTTTCCAGTTAATTACTGAACCTAATTCTGGGTAACTGGTTTGGTCATTTGCAAGATCTTCGGGTTGCCAAGTATCATTAACTACAGTTGTTCTTAGGAGTTTCGCTTCTTTCTCTTCCGCTCGGCAACAATGCTTACAGTCCTTATCGCAAGGTCTTCTGGAAAGTGCGTCGGCATTTCGACGGATTGCCCCAGCTCGATGTTCTGTATCGAAGTGCAATTCTTGTAATCGTTCTATCCATCTAGCTACCTGCCCTTCAGGATTCTTAAACTGCAACAGCCATTTCAAAACAGCATGGTCTGTTCTTAGCAAGAACTTTCTTCTATAGAGATACTTGTAGAAGTGTTCCACTGCTTTAACTACGGCTAGTAATTCTTGTCTGGTCACGCAGTAGTTCCTTTCCGGTTTTGACAAGGTCTTACTAAAATAACCAACTACTTTTTCTTGACCATCCTGGATTTGAGACAGAACAGCGCCTAATCCAACATTGCTAGCGTCGGTATCCAATATAAAGTTTCCGTTGCCAAGGGGGTAGCTAAGTATGGGCGCACTAGTCAGGGCCTTCTTCAATCAGAATCTGAGTCCCAAGAGAAACGCCTCTCGCCTTCGGTAAGTCTGTTCAATGGTTTAGCGATAGTGGCGAAACCCTGTACATAACGGCGATAGTATGTGCATAGCCCCAAAAAGCTTCTGAGTTCATGTTTGTCTTTGGGTATCGGCCACTCTTCCATTGCCTTGGTCTTCTGTGGATCTACCGCAACTCCCTGCGAGGAGACCACATGGCTCAAGTAGTGTACCTTTTTTTGACACAGATAACATTTCTTGGGGCTAAGTTTCAAACCAGAGCTCGCAAGTCGCTTGAAAACTTCTTCCAAATTCTTCGGATGATCGTCGAAGGATTTCCCCACCACTATAATGTCATCCAGGTACACTAAACAGGTGGTCCAGGATAGTCCCTTTAACACAGACTCCATTAGTCTTTCAAAGGTAGCTGGCCCGTTGCACAATCCAAAAGGCATGACGGTAAATTACCACAGTCCGGAGCCCACCGAGAACGCTGTCTTCTCCCTGTCTTTAGACGCAATGTCGACTTGTCAATATCCACTCTTCAGATCCAAGGTAGAGAATATTGTCGACCCCGCCAACGTGTCTAGAGTATCGTCTATCCTCGGCAGGGGATAACTATCCTTCTTGGTAATATTGTTGAGCTGCCGATAATCAACACAGAACCTGGTGGTACCGTCTTTCTTCTTTACTAGTACTACCGGCGATGTCCACGGGCTGTTAGATGGTTCGATGATACCTTCTTTCATTTCTAGAAGGATTTTGTCAGGTTCTTCTCGTTTGGCGAGCGGAAGTCTTCTCGGATTTTGTTTGATTCGTCGTGCCTCTCCGGTGTCAATTTTATGTTGTACTAAATTGGTACGATCTCTCTGTCCTGCTTCTCCTTTATCAAACACAAGCTGATACTTGATTATTAGGTTTCTCAATTTTCTACTATTTTCGGGAGATAATCCCTTAACGTTTACTAACTCCTTCACCATTTTGTCCGGTTTTTTTGAGGTCGAAACTTTGGAGGCTTCCACGCTTCGAATGACTGAGGAGACCGAACAACAGTACCCTAACAGGGTTCCCTTCTTCAAGGATACAGAATAATAATTCGTGTTCATTACTCTCACCGGTACAGTCTTCTTCGCTCGTAGCAGGGCTTTTCCAACAGCGACCCCTGGTTCTATTTCGCTGTCATGGTTCCTTGGCTCCAACAGAATAATACTCCCATTATTCATTTTACCTTCCAGGCAACCATCCAAAAATATCTCACAACGCTAAGGGATCGAAACACCTTCTGCTACCACCGCGAAGCGTCTTCTCACATTTTCGATGTAGAACCACTTCTTCTTCATTTATTTTCGAAATTCCTTGTTTGAGGTTTAGCTCAAAACCTCTAGTGGTCATGATGTCCATTCCGACAATAAGTTCATCTTCGATGTCTGCTACTAACACTCGATGATTAAAACAGGTGCTTCCGATAACAAAATTAAGATCTACTTCTCCATAGATGCGGAGCTTCCTGTAGCTGTACGTAGTCTCAATTGTGTTGTTTTAATCCTTTTTGATGTTTTAAGGATATCCGGCCTGATGATCGTTTTGGTTGCACCCGTATCCAACAGCATGGTCCGGAACTCTCCATCAACGAAACCATCCACAAAAATGCTGTTGAATTTGTGTTGTAGTGAGGAGACTTGAGCAGTTTTCTTTGGGGCATGCTGGGTACAGGTCGACGTGAGCCCCTTCATTTCGACCCTTAGTAGTTTTCCGACCTCGATGAAGTCGGTTCTTCGTTCTTCTCCTTACAACGACTTCGCACGTGTCCTACCTGTCCGCAGTTCCAGCAACGAATCGGTCCGTTCTTGCCCATGCACTGGTCCATTACTTTCCGAACAATCCCTTCCACGGATTCGTCGGAACATTCGTCGATGGCCCGTACTCTTCCTAAAGACCGAAAACTTTGTTTCGCGGCCTCGAATTCTAGGGCACGTGCTAAAGCATCCACCAAGTGCGTTGGGTGGGCTAGGAGAAGTGTTTGTCTTGTCTCGTTGTTGCGTAAGCCGTCGGAGAATGCCTGTACTGCCAATTGCTCCATAATATTCTCGGGCGTAGCAGGATACGCAAGGCGAACAAGGCGGGCTACGTCGGCTTCAAACCTCTGCAGAGACTCATTTGACTTCTGAATGCGATTTTTGAGCTGGGAATGGTAGACATGCTCTAAATGAGCCTGGCCGTATCTCATTTCCAAATGTCGTACCAATTGCTGATAATCTCCCTATTCCGATGGTGACAGTGTCTGCAGGATATAAGTCGCATCTCCTCGCAGTGCTGTAAGAGTCTTTTCTTCTAGAGAGCTATTACTAACGCCTGACAGTCGGTCTTTTTCTCTCGGGCGCGACCCCCAAAATTTATAGTGTTTGAGAGATCACTTCGGCCAGTACGGGTAGCTTTTCTACAGTGGAGAATCCAGGGAAATGGGGTAAAAGCCAGTTAAAGTCGAATATATTTCATAACGAGGTTTATTTAAATAAATTAAATATGAATCCAATATCTTCAAACAAATCAAATATGCAGAAAATATTAAAACATGAAATATCGCAAAATCTAACACAGAGAAATTAAATCAGTTAATTACAATAGCAAATAATTAAGTTCATATTATTTAAATTCAAACCTGTAAGGAAATATTATTATAGAAAATACTAGCAATACATATTCACATGCATCTTTAAATAAATCAAATACGTAAGAAATTTTATTATGGTAAAATAAAAGAGGAACTTTAATTAACTCCTCATCTGTAAAGGAATTTTATACCATAAAAAATAAAATAAAACTCTACTGTGCTGAAACTAAAATTTGTGATTACTAGAACTCTGATGGGGTATCTGGCGGTTAAAAAAAAGAAAGAATGCGATTACCTTTTTTTTCTGAAGGAAATCGGCGTCGGATCAAACGAAACGGTCTGGTTGTCTGAATCGCCTACAGTAGCCCGGAATCCGGTCACACTAATTATTCACGGTCAGGTATAAAGAAAACTTAAGAAAATCGGCGTCGGATCAAAACGAAACGGTCTGGTTGTCTATTCACGGTCAGATATAAAAAAAAACTTAAACGCTCGGTTTTTAACTATCTATACTCATAAATCAGAAATACGGCTTACACTTATTTTAAATCAAATCTGCGGGACCACGACTTATACTTATTTTAAAAATCAAAACCGGATATACGGTACTTTTACTTTAAAACTCAAGAATTCGGTTTTTACAGCAGCGCTGATAAAAAAAATAACGGGTCAGAATTGACTTAAACTCACGAGGTTTACTTAGTAAAGATCACCGGTACTTAGTCTCAAACAGGAAGGCCCCCGTTTTCGCGCTCCCGTCGCTTAAATAATCTTTCCCGTCGGGAACCACGAACCACGTTCGGTTACCATCGTCCTACGTCCCATCAAGATTCCTTACAGTAAAAAAAAAACGGTTTTTACCCGTCGATCCTACAAAAAACCATTTGCTGTTTGTACCAAAAAAAACTTCAACGTATCCATGCAAATGTACGAAATATTTAACACAATTTTATGAGCAAATAATTTTAGTATTAAAAATATTTTTCAGTTTTAGACTATCATAACAGTTCTAAAAATAAAAATAAACTATACTAAGCTTCTCTAAGAATTATTTGTTACCATAATCCTTCAAAACAAATGAATATATCAAATTCTACTTATATACAGTATTGTTCATAAATCCACAAACGCTATCCGTTCTGGTGTTAAAAAAACAAATATTTAAACATTTACAATCAGAATACTAACGATAAAAAAATAAAAAAGTTATGTCTCAAGGCAGGATCGAACCCTGGCTCTTCGGTGTACCAGCGAAGTACTTTCGCGCCGAGCTATCGTGCCGTGTTATATTTATGTTCACGCCTAGCATTTAACAGATTAAATAAAAAAAAAATATACGGACTTCATTACAGTGCGATAGTCAAAGCGATAGCTTTGTCAGCGATTGTCCAGCCGTTCGCTCTCGCAGCGGCTTCAAATTGGCAAAAATAATTGGCCCAAGCGGTTTTTCCGTCAAACTGTGGAGGTTTCATAACTCATTTTGAGGTATACTTATTTTCGACTAGTTTCGGTTCCTCCGATGTTTCTTGACATTTTGGTGAATTTGCCTTTGCCATTTCATCCCGTAAAATTTCGATTTTTCTGTTTACATCGTCCTCAATTTGAGTTATTTTGTCTTGTAGTTCTGTAGAATTGTCTATAATCTTTTCTTCTAAGTCCCTGGAAGATTCCTGGATTTCTGTTATCTTTTCTTCTAAATTAAGTATTTTATGATTAAAGCTGGCCTGTATATCTTTAGAATTTTCTATGATTTTATAATTTTTGGGAATTTTCATTCAGACTGTCTTCCAAATTAATTATCTTACTATTCAAATTGTCGTTCAAGTTGTCTTGCAATTCCCGGGAATTTTCTGTAATTTTGTCATTCAAACTGTCTTCTAATTGTTGAGAATTTTCCGTCATTTTATCTTCTAATTTTTGTAGGCACGAGTCAAGGTCACCTTCGATCTCAAAGCAAAATGTGTCCAGATCCTCGTCTTCCTCCCTCAAAACGTCTCAGTCTGGTTTGCAAAATGCTTTTCTTTCCATCTGTCTCGCACTCTCTCTCTCTTCCGATATGCATTTCAGTTCCGACACTTTCAAGTCTTTCAAGAATTTCTTCGGAGCCATTGTTATTATTTTTTTTTTCTAGTGGCTATCACACACGCCACACTTGACACCAATTGTTACGTTTTTCGTCGGTTCCGTGTGGATAGAAAGTCACAATTTATTTAAACACAATTTATTTAACACTAATTAACAAAACAATAACGATAAAAGACTTAAAGAACTATTTATAACTTATTTACAATTTATCTAACTATTTATCTAACAGGAATTTATTTTGAATTAGCGCGGCTATTGTAACTGTACGCGTGGACCGGTTGTTTTTCTATGTCTTCTTCAGGCTTCAGGCGCCGGCTTATATAGGAGAGAAACAGACAATCCAGATTTGTCTAGAGAATTCTTAGCCGCGTTCTTAGAACGTCGTGGAGCGTATGAGTCATAGCAGAGTGGCCGACCTAAGGCCGAGTTCACACGGGTCCGCAACAATATGATTTTTCATTAACAGTGACATTATGTATATACTATTATTACAGGGCTGACTGGGACCCAAAGCAAAGGCTTGCTTTCTGGTTGATGAACTACTGAACAAAAAAATACCACCACTGAACAAAAATTAGTCAGTACCGAAAAACCGGGAAATCCCAGTTCCTAAGAGGCGCGGTACCGAATTTCCGTTTCCGAAAAACATCATTTTTGAGATTTTATTTCATTTTTATTTATTTACGTAAACTTAAAAATTGGTTAGTAATGTATAGTCAATTAAACTTACAAAGAAAAAGAGATTCTCTTATTCATGTACAGGGTGTCCCTGACGCTATCAAAATGTTGATATAATAACATTTTCACGTTTAAAGTATACCTTCAGAAGCAACTTTTTTCCATAGCTCACCATGAATTCACTGAGACGTCGTTTCTTATTCACCGTCAATTATTACAATTGGGGGTTGGAACCTTAGTTACTATCTAGTCTTGATCATATGCTGATGATGCTAACATGGTTAGCAAAAGGCGCGTCCAGTGTAGAAGTTAAAGTGTTTTCGTGTATTATGGCAATTTAGTGTTTTATTTTGGTGTTGTAACACCAAAGGTTCCAACCCTCAACTGTAATATAAATTAGGGTATACCTAAATTAGCTTCAACATTTTATCTGCAGCAAGGTAAGACACCTAAAATCGAGTTAAAACAATGTTATACTCAAAACAGACGTTTTATGTATTCGTTATTACATAATCAGAGATGTAATAATGTATGCTAGTACCGAAAGGTGTATTGCTGTAATTGTATAAGATTTAGTTCTCGTTATTTCTAATTAAACTTAAAAGGGAGTGTGTTTTTATATGAAATAGATAAATTAATCATTTATCTATATAATGATAAATAATAATGTACCTCTGCACTTTACAATACAGCGTATTTTATTCATAAGTCTTGTAGGAAGTGGTAATATTGCATCCTTTTTAGTGCCGTAACCATGATTATATCAGAGATTAAAAAATTAGACCGTGGGAAAATTTGTGGTGAACATGCAGTCTTAAAAAGTTTTCGAAAAATATACTGAAATTTAATATAAAATGCACGATTTTAAACCTCATAGACTTGATTAGAATGGTCACTAACGGAATTAGTACTGGGAGAATTGTCAGATCAGGGGCTTGGAACACCCTCAAAAAGGAAATACCACTCCTGCAACTCCCAGTGGACGATATGCCAAGAACGTACAACTTTGACAAACATGTCAATGTAGTATTGAGCAATAAGAAGGATTGGAAGAGCGAAACGCTTGCCCAGCAGTTAAAAAGATGTTCCATACCATAACTTGGTGTACTGATGCTTCCAAAACCAATACGGGAACAGGGATCAGTGTTTGGGCCGTAGAGCTTCGTCAAACCAATGGGCACCTACCCTAACATCCTACAGGCAGAAATCTACGCTATCGAGGAGATGCGTACAACTTATCTTAGATAGGAACTATCGGAAACAAGAAATAGCCATCTTATCTGATATTTCGAAGCAGCGTTAAAGGCGATCAACTCAGTATCAATCAATTCGAAATTGGTCAAAGAATGCATAGAAGCTGAATAAATTAGGCAAAGAAAACAAAGTCCTTCTACACTGGGTGCCTGCTCACCAAAGGGATAGAAGGCAATGAAAAAGCAAATAATCTAGCTAGGAAAGGAGCGAACACTCCACTAACTGGACCAGAACCGTGAAAATTTCCAAGTGGTAACCAACTCAAAGGCGGAACTCAAGAACTTGGAAGATTCCATCCGCAACCTGGAATGGAAATCTCGCCAATGGTCTAAGACACTCGAAGAAGTTTCTGAGGGCTTATGATCAAGAAAAATCACAGATCTTAAAAGTCTGAGTAAGAACAATCTTCGGATTGTCTGAGGGGTTTTTAACAGGACACTATGAACACCTCAGTAGATTGAAACTAAGAAGAAACGGCGAATGCAGATTCTGTGGGGAAGATGGTGAAACACCAGTACACTCATCACTGAGTGCGCCGAGACGACAACCATTCGTGCCATGAATTTTGGTACGACTGATATTGGAGATGGAGAACTACCCTCTATAAAACCCTCCCAGATACTGGCTTTTGTCAAAGCCCTGGGACTGTATGATGAGTTATGATTCAAGAAAGGGGGACACAATGGATCTGTAAGGTCGAAGTGATTAACCCCCCTCCCACTCATTCTAAATTCTAAATTCTAACCTCATAGACATGTTTCTGGGGTCGAAATATACCACCCCTGAAAATATTTGGACTTATTTAAGAGTCACCCTGTATAATTACATATCAGGTATTACTTTTAAATATTTTTATATTATTTGGAACGCTTCTATTGTTTCAAAAATTATTTGTGGCGTTTGAAAAAAAATAACATGTTCTATTCGGAGTATAAAGACTTTTTGTACCTCGCTTGTACAAACAGTACAGCCTCGTCACGTATGTACAGCTTCGTCAAACGTACAGCCTTGCCGCAAAAAGTGTAATTTTTACTTCTAATAAAAGCAGTATACTTTAATTATTAGTATATTATTATTTAATATTTAATAGTATATTTTAATAAAAGTATTTAGAAAATACGTATTTTATATGTAGTATTTCAAATACTTTTTCCAAAAGTATCTTGTATAACTTTAATTTCAGATACTTTTTAAGACGTAACTTGTCCATCTCTGTGCATCAAGCAACTTCAAAATTCTGTATGGGGATAGGTGTATGGGAAGATAGTCTGTATTAGTGGAGCCCGCTCCCGTCGGGGTATGGCACAGGCTGTACGGCTTGCCCTGGGTACCGTAGCGGACACAGTAAAGAACCCTATCCCGGTTACTTTCCTCTGTCTGGCCTGACTATATTTCTTATTAATATTAACTTTTTCTTTTCCCTTATATTTATAATTTTTAATATATAGAAAATTAAGTTTTTCTATATAGTAACGAAGGTCTTATAAATATATTTGTCCTAAAATGCATAGTTTCTGAGATATAGGGGGTAGAAGTTTAATTTTTATTTCGATGTTTTCCAAATCATTTTTGAAGTAACATCAATATTTGGATAAAAAATGGTGACTGGGAGTTTTTTGACATGAGAAATTTGATTTTGATGGCAATATGACTCCTACTTGTAGAAGGCGCTAAGTAGAGGGAGATGGGGGGTTCACCATCAGCTGCCTCCTGCGCCGGAGGAGCCTTAATCGGCATATATCAGCTAAGAACGTGTAAAATAGGCTTATAAACGAGAATAAACAGGTTTAAACAGGAAACAACAGCTTTTGAACTGCTTTGAATCGCTTTTAAGCTTAAAACAACAGACCTGTTTATTTTTTATTCAATCATGTTTATTTCTGTTTTAAAAAGGTTGTTTTCTATTTAAACCTGTTTATTCTTGTTTATTAGCCTATTTTACATGTTCTTAGCTGATTTACGCCGATTACGCCTCCTCCGGCGCAGGAGGCGGCTGATGGTGAACCCCTCATCTCCCTCTACTGCACCACCTACATATTTTTTAACTGGGTTGAAAAGTAATAACTTTTCGTACGTATCTGTATAAAACTGCTGAGTAAAAAAATACCTATACATTTACGATGTTTTTTACGTAAATAATAATTTTTACGTAATAATATGACTCTTGGTGAAAATCGATACGAGTAACAGCGCTTTCAGATGGAGCGGAGCGTCCGCACGGACCGTCCGCGCTGTTTTTGTGCTGCTTATTTTTTCAAGATAGCCATCAGACGAAATCATCGGGACGCAGCATACGCGACCCATGTAAAATTATTCGTTTATACTCATGGAACTCGCGGACGGTCCGCGCAGACGCTCCGCTCCATCTGAAAGCGCTGTAACGGTTCTCGAGATATTTGATATCGAAATTATCAGTACCTATCATCATTGACATAAACTAAATATGTTGACTAAATAAAAAATAGTTATTAGACTGAAATCGTAAATTTGAAATGTTTTGTGCCAAAAGTTCAACAGAAACTGTTTTATCGTCATTTTTTTGAAAAAAAAAACAAGTTCCCAATGTATTATTCAGATATTCAATGGAGAATTCATGTCTCTTCAAAATACTATTAAGGTTGCCTACCCCTCAAACAAAGATTTTCCTAGATATTTTCATTTACATGATTTGATCTAAGTAGATCTTTATTATTTAGGTGTAAAATAGCCACCTAGATAAAATCTAGGTGGCTCTGATATGTCTGACGTTACTTCAACATAGCTATCTAATTAATCAAACTTTAACAAATAGTTATCATTTTGTGTCAGTTAAAACAAAAAAATTTCTCAGAAATTTGCCGAAAATGCAAACTTATCCTACATCAGAGAGAATTGATATCATTCTATTAGTTGGTGTTGTTAAGTTAGGTTGTATTTGCAGTGTGCATTCACCAATTAATATAATACTTAAATGTTTCTGATTTTATCAAATCTGGTTTTTTATGGGGATATGTTAAAGACAGTGTTTACAAAACTCGACCAACTATTGTCGACAACATGAGAGAAATCATTGTAGCTGCTCTTCTAGGCAGAACTCCACATATGCCTTTTTAGATGAAAAGATCCTTTTGAAAAGACAATTATTTTATGCAGTTAGTAGTATGCAAACAGGAAAGGAAGCATTTTGAGCATTTGATTTCATTTTTGTCACATAATTATAGGTTTATGTCTAGTTTTAATTCTGTCATAATTAAAATATGTTTTAAACGTGTATCTTTTTATTACCGTTGAGTATTTTACTCTACAATCTTTAATTTTTGTTAAATTAACAAAAGGTAGTATCACACAGCCACCCTAGATTTCTTCAAATAATAAAGATTTACTGACGTAAAATCATAAAAATTAATATTTAATGGTATAGACAAATCTAAAAAATACTAAAAAAATATAATTTTCAAACATGAATAATTCAAAAGTAATTGAATCAGTGTATGGTACATTAAATGAAAAATTCCAAAAAAATTTGATTAGAATCAAATCAAAATTTTTTTTAGAATCAATATCTGCTATGAGTTTTTCCATTTAAAACAATTCAATTTTGATCGGTTTTATCTTGTCTTTCAGGTACTCCTTTGTAGAAATATAAATGCGCCAAAAAAACTACATAATAAATCCTAGAATATTTAATAAAAATATATATAGGGTGTTTCTTAATGATATAGTTGGGTTCACGAGGAAAATTATTGGTTAATTTTAAGAAAAAAAACTTCACAGGAAACTAGTTCCTAAACCTATCAACTTGATAACTGAGATACAGAATGGACAAGGTTCCTAGAATCGTTTTGGCGGAAAATTAACTCAAGAGTCGCCTCTAAATCTCATTGAGGAACACCCTTATATCATAATATATTATTAATAGGTTAATTATACAGTAGGTCCCCGGATTGTCTTTACAAGAGGAGAAACTTTTTTATTATTGATATTTTCAGAAAAACCCATTCGTCATAAAAATTTTTGCTTGTTTTAAAATGGTTAATCCCATTTATACTTTTCCAAATTTCCATACCGTTTTAGAGAAAATTAAAAAAAAATATGGTTGAATTTTTTGAAAGTCTTAAAAATCAAAACGCATTTCTATGGTTTTCGTTCTTTGTTGTTATTGATAGAATTTTAATTAACGTCATATTTTTTGCGTTTTAAAATGATAAAGAAACACAAAATTTATTTAGTTGAATGCTACGGAAAGGATGATAATGGTTATCGGAAAATGTGATACCTTAACAATAGCAAAACATATGTCATTAACCAAAATTAATAATACCCATCTATCAAAGAATGAAATCTAAATTATATTACCATAAAAACTCGGTTTCATTTTTAGGGCTTAGAAAAAATCAACGATATTTTCATGTTTATCATTTTCAAACGGGATTAACCATTTTAGAACAAGCAAAAATTTTTATTAAGAATGCATTTTTCTCAAAATATTAATAATAAATATGTTTTTCCTCTTGTAAAGACAATCCGGAGACATACTGTATATTAGTTATATATTATTACCATAACATATTAAAATGTACCGAGAGGAAAATCCCGAACATATTCTAAATGATATGATAGTCGGTCGCTTAGGGTTACCAAACCGGGTGCCCGGTGCATATTTATCCCCGAAATACCGATATTAAATCCCAGGATTCCGAAAATGTCGAAAAATTTTAATGCCCAATCTAAAATGATTCGAGTTAGTCTTTCAAATATCATATTTTATTTATACTAACAGCGCTTTTAGATGGAGCGGAGCGTCCGCGCGTACCGTCCGCGTGTTCCACTAGTTCAAATGAACAGTTTTACATGGGTCGCGCGTATGCTCCGTCCGGATGAGATCGTCGACGGCTATCTTATCTTGAAAAAATATCCGTGCGGAAGCTCCGCGCGTGCGGTCGCGCTGAGTCCTGAAAGCTCTGTTACAGCGTTTTCAGATAGAGCGAAGCGTCCGCGCGTACCGTCCGCGAGTTCCATTACAGGGCTTTCAGATGGAGCGGAGCGTCCGCGCGGACCGTCCACCAGTTCCATGAATTTAAATGAACATAATTTCACATGGATCGCATATGTTCCGTCCGGATGAGCTATCTTGAAAAAACATCCGTGCGGACGGTCCGCTCCAACTGAAAGCGTTGTAAGCCGAACGTCAATATCTAAGTGTTATATTTCCGTGTTTGCTATATTTTTTTTGCAACAAGAATTTTATTTTTTTTTTACTAACTACATATGGAAAATTACTTTGTTTATTCTATTTTAATAAAGCTCTTTCCTCATTTTCTTTTTGATATATTATGTAGCTACATTTTTATTAAATATTTCTTTAGATTAAATTTCTCATTCTGATCCCCGCGATTCCGAAATTATAGGTTCTTATTCCGGGATTTTAAATAATTGGAAACCCTACTTACACTGAGTGAAAGTCTTTTTTATATCGTTAGTTGTATTGGCTAAATATTTGTGAACAATGGGTTAGAAATACCGTTTGATCGAAAAAGAAACGGCGTCATAGATGCCTGGGGAATGACAATAGTTGCTAGTTTCGGCGAGGTCAATCTCTAGACGCCAGTTTCTAAAAATTGACATAAAACTTATCAAAAATTAATACTAATTTTCTAACATCTAAAAAATGATTGAATGTTTCCAGACTCACAATCTACTTCCAAAAAGTATTTTTTCTCGAATTTTAAATTACATTATTAAAAAATAATTTTTACTAATATAAAAATAAATTACAACGTTCTTAAAGTCAATTGGCAGTAAGCGCCATGAAAAAATAGAGAATAGTACGGGCCAAGTAAATGGAGATCTAGGGCTTGACCTCGCTCATAATAATAATTATTGATTGTCATTCCCCAGCCGTCTTTGACACCGTTTTTTTTCGATCGTATGGTACGTTACGATTTTTTTCGGTAAATATGTGATAATATAATATAGCTGCTTGAACGAAAATATTGATTCCAAATAGCAATATGTAGTATCCACAAACACTAATTCTGAATCAGCGTAGCTACACGGAAATTACTAAAAATTTTATATTAAAAAGGTTAATTGATAATTACTCACATTCGACAATAGTTGTGGAGTCCTTTTCACAGGAAGTTGAAATTTGTATATTTGTGGTATCTATATTACACACTTTTATGATGCAAGGTATTTGTGGTAGCACAAATACACATTCTAAAATTATAATATTTGTGGAACAGGTTTCCACAATTAATAAATGCAAATAACTTTCTTACGGTGGAGTGTATAGACATATAAATTATATTTTTAGGTCGTGGACAGCGAGTTCGTATCATTTCGTACAAAAATAGAGATGATACCACAAATGTCTTTACTGCACGGTTGTCACAAATATGGTCATGCGTGTATAGGTGTGTTGTGTTGTGTCACACACAATCTGAATTTCGGATATGATGCAGAACTGATAAATTAGACCAAATATATTAATTGCAAGGTATGCAAAGAAATATTTTTGTTAACTTTGCAAATACTTAAGGCATGCAATAATTTAAAAGAAAAATTGACGTGATATTACTTCATAATTCTTGAAAGTCTTAGATGATAAAGATTTTAATTATTATGGGTCTGTTTTGTTTAAGAAGCTAATAAATAATTTCAAAAACTCAACTATCAAAATATAATGGTAGAAAATGATAATTGGACATACTGAATGTAAACTAGTTATACATGGTTGCTGCAATCGATAATATATTTTGCTGCTTATTTTACTCATAACAAAAAACCGTCAATACCGCTACTCACATTATGGGCACCTTTTTATACTTAAATCTCATAATGATTTTTAAAAATACATATGTAGGTACATACTATAAGTAGTGGTTGTCACGGTTTTTTTATTAGATATGATGAAAAGAAGCTGCAAACTAAATTATCGTTGGAGCCAACTATTTTAATTTATTTTTATCTACAGTAACTATGCACGGTAAAGGTTCAAAATATGCCTATACGATGAGGCAACTCAATTCGAGTATAAATTAACACTTACATTCCAAGTATCCTCTTGGTCTATCGGCACCCCGTTCACCCTTATCCCATCATTTCTATAAAAAATAGTATGATTTATAACTTTTAATTTTTATTGAGAAAATTGGTGAAATTTTGTTGTACGGCGAATTTAAATT
Source organism: Sitophilus oryzae (assembly GCF_002938485.1). Lineage (NCBI taxonomy): Eukaryota > Metazoa > Arthropoda > Insecta > Coleoptera > Curculionidae > Sitophilus > Sitophilus oryzae. Next base: position 261,861 of record NW_022146390.1, on the reverse strand, counting down.
TATGGGCCCTCCATAAATTTACACCGTAAGTTCGAATATTAGTTAAACCTAGGAATACCCAGGTAATAGCCGGAAATATGCAAAAGAAGGGGTGAGTTTAGGTTAGAGTAGAATTAGGTTTTAGTTGGTTTTGAATTAATAAAAATATAGACCTAATCTAAACTTAACCGAAACCAACCGAAACTGACCCACTTTTTGGTATATTTCGGGCTCCTACGTGGGCAACTCTACGTTTAACCAATATTCGGGTTTTTACGGTAACATAATACTCATTCTGATTAGTTTAATCTGGCTCCATTACAAAACTGTGGGTTCGAGGTGCTATTGCAAATTAATGCAATTAATTCTATGTATACACTTTCATAAAAAGCCATCACGATAAAAATTAAATATCAAAATTATTTAACGTTGCGAACTTGTTCACTATACGCATCTGGAATATATTTGCGAATGGCGATCAGCGATACGATGGTGCGTCCAGACCTATGGAGACGAGCGCGAGACATTCCAAATTCGCTGTGTGGACGAGTCTCGCGAAAGCCTCGCGAGTCAACCTACAGAGCCTCGTTGCCATCCGTCCCCTGTCGATTTTTCAACGGCCGATCAAAGAAAGCTCGAAAGTCTGGACGTGTTTTTGGAAGGCTCGCCCGACTGCGAGATATTAGGTCTGATTTAGAAATTTTGACTGTTTAAAATTAAGTAATCTCAAATTTTTAAATCGTACACTGTACACTGTATGTATTATCATTTTTTCTGATAGAATTTACAAATTTTGCGTCACTGATAATTTTTACCCTACCGAAATCCAACATTTCTTTAAACAAATAGAATTATTACAACATCTATTAATTTTAGATATATAATATCAAAAAATGCAAGAAAAGTTACCGAATTGTACGTATGTATAACCCAATAATAAAATAAAAAATAGGGTATTCCCATTAGAAAATATGTTATATCCGCAACACTTTTTTGAAGTACCCTGTATACTCTATAGTAATGTTAAAATGTGCTTCTTAACCTTATCAATAACTTTTCTATTTAACATTTTGTTCTAAAAACATTAAAAAACGTATTATGTAAAAAACGTCGTGTAAGGGATAAAGGGGAAAACAGCCAAAAGAGGGAAAACCGACGATGAATACCATGTTAAAGACCGAATACCATATTAAAGATACAAAAATTTATTACTGTATGCGTTATTATTTGACCATCGTTTGTTATATTCAATTACAATTTAATATGTGTTTGGCTTCCTTTCACTATGATCCCACTCGGCTTGTCTCGTGGCAGGTTTGCGTAAAAAATGGATAGAAAATGTCTCGCTCTCGTCTCGCTCTTGTCTCGCTCTTGTCTTGCTCTCGTCTCGCGCTCCGCTCGTCAGGTCTGCACGCACCATAGACTGCCGGAGTGCTGACGTCACGAATGTCAAATTGCTTTTCAAACAAGGTTTAGTTCTTTTATATTTCTATTGAGCTCTTCCAAATGACGTCACAAATTAATATGAAATGTAAAAAAAAACAGGTGATTGCCGACAACCGCCGACTTGTGTCTGGTATTTTCAATACGCCTATGATGGTTGCGCATGTTGCAAAATCTGTGAATTTTTTTATATTATAATTGTTTGAATAATATTTGAAAAGACATAATTTGATTTCAAGTTTTAAGATAGAGTTTCTTAAACATATTTCTTGTATATTAATGTACATAACTGCTGTGCCGAATAGGTACCGAATATTTCTAACAAGTATTAAATCTTATTTTTTTGGGTATTTGAATTGTTTCATTGGTTGATCCAGTTTCTCAAAATATTTAATAGGTATACTAATTTTAGTTTCCATTCAATTAATACACTTGTACAAATTTTCTTATTTCAGTTTGTACTATCCTTTGTAAAGTATCAGCATCTTTTTGAAATAAGTGGCGCCCTTTGGTATGCAGTGTAAGATATAGGTGGGTATCATATTTTTAGTCAAGTGCAGAAGCAAAAGCTTGTTCCCACCGCCTCCGATATAAGAGTAGCCGTTCGCAACATTTTGACTTAAATTCTCAATAAAAGGAAAGTTTTTGTCACATTATTTCATGCAGTTTTTATGTATTATTTCATGCAGTTTTATTATTTTTTGTATTTAAAATTTATAGTTTGCCGTTTTCTAGTATTTCAGTGACCTTGTAAGGACCTAAAAAATTATTTTTTTATATTTGCGTTTCTATTATCATTCTTTTTATAAATGATTGTTCCTATTTCGACAGCGACAATCCTTTTATCTTTATTATGATAATCGATTTGTTTTTGTGTTTTATTTAAAGTAGTTTCTTTAATCTTGTCATAAAGAGTTTGTGTATTAGTTTTATGTGAATAAATATAATCAGAATAGACTTGTGTTGATCTAATTACATGGGATCTCTAAAATCGGTATGATCTAGGTTTAATTCAAAAGGAGTAAAATTTGAGATCAGAGTAGTTTGAAATCTCTTTTTGAGAATGGTATTGTACTATATGATAGGCTATAATAGCATACTTCATGAGTATATTTATTTCTGAGTTTTTATCTTCTTCTTTTAGTAGTCTTATATGTTCTAATAACGTAGAATGCAATCTTCCTATAGGCGCATTGGATTCATTATGAAACGTTGTATTAAAATGTATATTTATTTTATGTACTTTTAATAGATTTTTTAATGTTTCGTTTTTAATTTCTGTTCCGTTATCAGCGACTATTTGTTTTGATATACCCATAAATGAAAAGAAATTTAATAAATGTTCACACGCTGAAATAGCTGTTCCTAAATAAGGAAAGATTGTGCATATTTTGGATGCTTTCGAAGGTGTATCAGTTAAAATTAGAGGTTCATTCGGTGGTTTTCTATTATACTTAACTCTATGACAGATTTCACAATCATTGATATAATTAATTATATCAGTTTTCATTTGTTTCCAATAATAGTTAATTTTTATACGTTTCGTAGTCTCTTCTATTCCACGGTGATTAGTTTTTCCCGAGGGGTAAACCGCAGAGGGAAAAGTGTACACCGTAATTACTTTTACTCAAATAATTCCTCAGAATTCCCCGCAATTTCTTCGGAATTCCTTGGTCTTCCTTTGGTATGAACTCGGTAACTCGTTCAGTCTGAACCAGTGTTGTCACCTCGGTTTCGCAGTTCCGCAATGAATTTTCTCGTGATTTTTATAAATGTCTAATGTCTCTATAAGTACTAGATCTAACAATAAAAAGTACTATTACGAGATTTTCGTTTTTTTAGTTAAATTTTAGGACTAATAGGGGATCATAAGGTGAAAATACTGGAAATATGTCGGTACTTATTTATTGAAATTAATTTTTCTCGGGATTTTTTGAAAATGATAGGTGCCTAGTTATATCTATAGGAAAGGAATTAATAAAACTTCAGTTGCGCGTCATAATACGACCACCAGTAAATTCCATAAGATTACGCATGGTGTCATTGCTGAAGTGCGCCCAAAGTTGAATGAAATTGCCAAAGTTGCTCAAGGAAATGAAAAAACAACTTTACACTTTCTGAGTACTGAATAAAAAAATCTTATGAGGGTTTCTTTAAAATGGCGAAATGAGGGAACGTTATAAGTAGATCTATCGGGGGTGCGGCCGTACTATTGGAATATATCTTAGGTATATAATCGAGGGTACAATATTAAACTAAAAGGATATATAACCAGTAAATATTTGATATTGGGAAATTTTGGAAGCGATTCGAAAACTAAAAACGGATAGTAAAAAATCGCCTGCAAAACGTTTTTCTTTAAATTCAGTACTACCTCTTACAGTATTCACGGTCTACTAATGTTCGTCAATTTTTTATAAAGTTGCTTGTAATTCCTCTTAATTCCTGTGGAATTTCTTTAAATTCCTATGGAATTCCTTCGAATTCATCGGAATTCTTATGGAAATCATTGGAATTCCTCGTCATTCCTTGGAATTCCTGTAGAATTCCTTCATAGTGTACACCATAATTCCTCTGCGGTTTACCCGTCGGTTTTTCCTATTTCACGGTCATTAGTTTCCTGTGTGAATATTGAATAATTCTTTTTCTTTCGTCAGGTTCAACATTATTGGCTAATTTTGAATATTCGATTAAATTAAAATTATTGAAATGATCAGACATTCCTTTATGAAATATTGATCTTAATTTTTTAGAAATGAAATTTACCGATCGGGACAGGCAAACTCTGCTGGTTGGATTTTAACGTGTAAGACAATGATGTAGACAGCTTAATGGCAAATCAAATGTATTAAAAAGAGAAAAAAGTTGGGTGGGTATGGGTGGGTACATTTCTTCTGAGCGGTATTGCCGGATTTTGCATCAAAATTTCAAACCGCATAAGTAAACGTTTCAAAAAAATGTTGCATAAGGGTTGGGATCTGGATTTTCGACAATTAGTTACTCATTTTACTACAACTGTAATAGATTACATTCAGGTTAGATATATTATCTTCATTTCAGTAGTATACATGAAAGTTTTTAACATAGTTTATTTTATTCTAATTTGTTAAAGGCTAAGATAATAGATTTATGTCGGATCGACAAGAGAAAGTTTTGGGCAGGACCGCGTTAAGGTGATTTGGTACCCTAGGCACCATTTATTTTGCCGCCCCTTTCAACTAATAAAAATTCAAGTAAATGTTGTTATTTCAAAAATGCCGCCCCCTATCAACCTGCCGCCCTAGGCAGCTGCCTATCTTGCCTAATAGATAAAGCGGCACTGGTCTTGGTTCAGCATTTACCGAGAGAGGGGTAAACCGCTGGTGTATTTTGGTGTACAAGATGTTGACATTACTTGGTATTAGTGGTGTTAATCGTGGTATTAGTTGGCATTTTTTTCCATTATACGTGGTATTAGTGTACAGAAATTTGTCAGCGGCTTACCCTTCGGAATTTACCTACATGTGTAGAAGTGAATCTCTATGGCGATGTTGTAAATCGGAGAGAAAAAAATCCAAAGTTTATTAGATCCACTTTAACCGACGCCGACGTTTTACTTCATGCGCTTGGGAAAATTCTTACTCTTCTCTCTTTGTTCAGTATATCGTATTGCACTGAACATATTGACTGTACTCTTCATACACACGACAATTACTGTCCTCCATTCCCGCAGTTGTGCAGCTCTGAACTGTTCAAGAACGCGATACTCTCACTCCATTCAATTGAGTCATAAAGTTCAGAACTGTCCCGCGCCATATGGAGGCACCAGGCTATCGCGCACAGCTCTTTTCAGAACCGTTCTCGAGTAGCCCAGAGCGTAAAGCTCTGGAACATGAAATTCGCGAATGGAGGACAGCAAATCGGCACCCAAAGCCGTGTGTACGTATAATTAAATAAACTAACCGAAAACATGCTATTACTTAATCACGTACATCCGCAGTTACTTAATAAGACAGATAATCTATTAATTGCATAATGTAGGAAAAGCGCAAATTCTATTGTCGACCGATCCGGCTTAAGTGGATAGGTAATAAACTTCGCATTCTTCTCTCGTATCATATAGTCTTATATCTTAAGTATATCGTATTGTACTGAACATGTTGACTGTACTCTTCATATACACGACAACTGGCACCCAAAGCCACGTATTATTAAATATAAACTAACCTTTTGGTTAGTTTATTTATTGGTTATTTTTTGCTTACTTTAATATAATAATAACATAACGTAGTAAATAGCGCAAATTCTATTGTTGACATGTCGACCATTGTAATCAGTATAAGATTATGTATTAAATAATTATAGAGGTGTATATGATACATCGATGACAGACAAATGATTGATTATATTGTTAAGTGCTATAAACTAGTACAAAATTAAAAAGTAATTTTTAAGTAAAGTTAAAGTAAGTTCTGGGAAATATATCCACATTACTATTATTAATGAGAAGTCTTATCGATTTCTAATTTGGGATAAACATTGCCATGATTCATCTTTTTATTACTATTGTCAATTTTTATTACTATTGTCAACTATTGTCAAGTTATATTTCTGCAGACGGCTTATAAATCACGGGCACATAAATTTATTGTCAATTCAATTTGATAATTTGATTATAATATGTTCTTCAAATACCATTTCGGTATTCATACAAAACGGCTTTTTATTACATCTCTGCCGTACTTATCCATCAATAAATATTTCTTACATGTTAGAATAGAGCAGGCCCTAAAATTAATAAATTTAAATTTATTTATCTCTGTTTCAGAAATGTTGAATTTAAAGTGTTAGACTGGCGCCATCTTCAAACTAATAAGTGAACTGGATATTCGCAGGTTTCTTTTTAAAGTCCTTTTAAAAGGACAGTAGGTGTAAATGGGTTAAAGGTATATTTAGAATTACTAATTACTCGTTGTCCATTATTATAGACATAGAGGATTACAAACAGCATTAAAAAGGCTAAAGATAAGTAAAACTTTATACTAATAAGTTTTCTGTACCAATATTAAACAAAATAGGTAGTAGATATATTTTATATTATAACATTATGATAATGTAATACCATACTCATAACTGTTGTAACACTATTACACCTCCCCGCAGAAATTCAATATTATTATAAATAAATCATTTATTTCACATCCCTCAAAAGGTAGCACTACTAGAACAATAAATATACAAATGTATAGTTTTTATTTAAGTGTTACAGTAAGCTATTCAGCATTATAATAAAGACCTATACTTACTATGCACTGACACGGTTCGTTGATAGGTCGATTTGTTGCGCGAATGCGTCAGTGCGATGGGTTATGCGGCGATTTGACAGAATTTCGATTTTTGGACGAATCATTAAAAGAAATATAACGAACAAAATGGACGAATTTCCAGATGAACTAACGAATCGCATCCACGAACCGCATCGACGACGCATCGATCATCTCCACAACGCATCGACCATCACGACGCATCGTACTCACTATGCGTGTATTGACCAATGAATAAAGAATAAAAAGGAAGGAGGCTTTCTATATTTCACCTACAGAAGAAACGGGGACGGAAGTCGCCATATTGGAAAACCTCTGATGACAGTGATGACAGTCGTTGATTCACGTCGGACATGCATAGGCGTAACAGCAGGGGGGCCCGGAGGTACAGGACCTACCCTCGTTGTGATGGGCGCCCCCCAGGAAAATCTTGAATTTTGATTCAATTATGACTGTTGCCTAAATATTAATTTTTATTTGCTTGTGATTCATAAATATAAATATATAGAAAATATAATAAATAAAAAAAAATAATATAAAAACTCCTTTTTCAAGTTTTGTTTAGTTAATATTATTTTGTTTTGTTCAAAAAATGTGTATTAGCGTTTATTTTTTACAAAATTAGTAGGTAATTAATATATTTTCATGTTACGCCACTGGCATCCGGAAATGCTTCGGCGCCATATGCAACAACCAGTAGGTCTCCTGTCTATGATCGAAACCCTCCTTCCTTTTTATTCTTTATTCAATGGTATGGATGCATGGACGCATCAAATCAATGCGTCAGCGCATAGTGAGTATGGGGCTTAAAAAGCCGCATAGTGAAGACGTTGCGTAAATTTTTGTAATCGTTGCGTACTTAAAAAATCGGCCAGCGGACAGTAAAGATAGAATATGTGAGAAATAAATTGTTAAACTGTTTCCGTCTTAAACTTTGTCAGCTATCATAAAACTATTCTTATAAAAATTCTAATAAATTAAATTTTATAGAATTCATAAGTAAAACTTTTAAACTATAATTGGCTGTAATATTAAATCTAAATGGAAATAAAATATTAGTACGCCTACGACTCAAGAGTTTGATGGGTCACACGTGGCGAAGTGAAATTTGGAAGCGTTCATGGCTTCCAAATTTTTGAGTGGGGCAATCAGCTATGACAAATCAAGTGGTGGGAAAGAAGTAAGGAATCTCTTAACATGGAGACGGTCAAAGTATTAGTCATAGTTGCCAGGTCTAGGAAATTTCCCTAAATCTAGTAAGAATTAAAATTTAAATCATAGAAGTAAATTTTGAGAAAACATATTTTTTAGACAAAATTTAGTGTGTGCATTTAATTTTGTTCCCAAACTTGGTATTTCTAATAGTATCATCAGAAAATATCTTTTAATAATTATACACTACTCAAAACAATTATCGCATATTTGAATAAAAGTAATTATTACAAATTTCTAACTGAAGCATGTATTTTTCTACCTTTCTCTTGTGAGTTTTTTTAGGATAATTAGGGTATGCACTGACATGTAATTTTTAAGCGGCCGACTTTGGACTTGGTTGCAAAAGTGAAAACAATACATTCTTATGGAGCCGATAGGCCCAATATTTGATTACATTGCGTAGCCTTAGGCTATGCGCTGACAGGCAATAATCGGCCGACTATTTAGTTGCATATTTGTAACCCATATATTCTTATGGAGCCGCGCTCACATGCAATCAAATAGTCGGCCGATCGACTTCATAAGTATGTATTGTTTTCACTTTTGCAACTGAATAGTCGGCCGACTAAAAATTACATTGCGCGTAGGCTTATTTTATCGAATTTCCCTTCACAGTATCCGTACTGTTTAAAATCGTAAGTCAGGGAATTCAAAATGTCTTGTTTTTCAAATTAATATTTATTTTAGAAAATATGCGATAACTGTTTTGAGTAGTTTATTTTTATAAATATGTAATTTTTCTTTATTGATATTTAAAACAAAAATTCTAACCCGAAAACGGAAAGTATTCTAACTATTGATATTATTTGACAATATGCTATTAGTTATGCAGAGGTTGTTAAAGGAAGTTTATCTGGCAACACTGAGTGCAGTCTAGAATTGTCATCGGCATCGGAATCGATTTGTGCTCCCACCATGCTCAATCGTAATCCTGCCTACACGCTTACGAACCGACAACACTGTATCCCCCCTTTTATTTTGTGTCTCCGTCTGTCAACCGGTCATTTGTATTATTCTCTGTCGTATCCATTAAAATCCTATACACAGTAATTGAATGACCAGGTCTGTATATTTTTAATTTTTAAATAGGTTTTAAGAAAATTGACAATAATATTTAAATAATGAGGTAAAGTTGCATGAATGATTCTATGATCATCAAACTTTGGATATTCTTTGGATATTCTGTTTCCAAGGAGTTGATAGCACAGAGCGCCTATAATAACGGAAAACGGAGGTCGGGTGTGTCAACAAATTTTATGTCTTATTTATGTTTTGCAATGTATTTAAACTATGAAGAAAGAAATTGTGACCCAGGCCACCCAGTAATCGGTCAAATAACAATAGGTGATAAAATACAAATGAAGCCATAAAAATGCAAATAAAGCAAACGGTCGATAGTCGTAGAACAGGGTTTATTTATGATTTTTACTTCAAGTTTATTATAATTATAATTATGCTTATATATTTTAGTAACTATTTACTAAAATTTATATACACACATATATTCTTGTAAAAAATAATAACAAATTATTGAAGGTGAACATGCATTACTTTAACTATAATACTCGTATATACAGCATTATTAACAAATTCTTTATCAGAGAAATCTGAAGAATCGTCTTATCCTAAGTTAATAATTAACGGTTCGATTTCCGTAGTTTCGTCGATTAGTTCGTCAAGATCCCACATTTTTCCCTCCTCAGATATACTTCCCTCATATATATATACATGTTTTATGGCGCTTTGGCAGTTTTCGGCAGTCACATTCGCCAATTAATCCATCAAAAGTTGTAGTAGTTCTTGAAGTTTAAAAGTTTTGTTGCTCCCGGCAACATAACTTTTGACTTGTTTACAGATAAGCTCTGTTGTTTTATTTTTATGACTGTTTTGTCTCTGGTTTAATAATTTTTTATTTTATTTGCCTTTGTTATGAACTTTCTAAAAGTATAATATACTCTATACTTATTTATTTAGGTACTGCTAAACGACTCTTATTTTATTTAAGTTAATTTTACCAGATACTTTTGCTTTGTATCGTGATATTTTGATAAACTACACGGAAACTGAACTTGTGCTGTTTTTAAATAGCATGCTCTCAATCGGAGTTATATAACGGTTATATTATAACTATAAACACCAATTAGCGTTTACTACCCAATAATCAACATTTTACGTCGAATAAATTAGTTGACAGTTTTGATTACCCAATTTAAACCGGTCGCCTATGTTATAAAATTAAATAATGTGTTTTATTTACAACCACATACACATCGGGACAGGTCAACTCTGTGTATAGGATTTTAACGTGTAAGACAGTGATGTAGGCAGCTTAATGGCAAATCAAATGTATTAAATAGAGAAAAAAGTTGGGTGGGTATGGGTGGGTACATTTCTTCTGAGCGGTATTGCCAGATTTTGCATCAAAATTTCAAACCGTATAAGTAGACGTTTCAAAAAAATGTGGCATCTAGGGTTGGATCTGGATTTTCGACAATTAGTTACTCATTTTACTACAACTGTAATAGATTACATTTAGCTTAGATATATTATCTTCATTTCAGTAGTATACATGAACATTTTTAACATAGTTTATTTTATTCTAATTTCTTTAAGACTACGATAATATACTGGTCGGCAAGAGAAAATCTTGGGTCGTTTATTTTTCATTTACCTACATGTCTAGAAGTGAATCGCTAATGGTAATCTTGTAAGTCGGAGAGAAAAATTATTACCTATCCACTTAATCATAATCATAAATTCAACATAGTTTATTTTATTCTAATTTCTTTAAGACTACGATAATATACTGGTCGGCAAGAGAAAAACCTTGGGTCGTTTATTTTAGTCATCATTTACCTACATGTCTAGAAAGTGAATCGCTATGGCAATCTTGTAAGTCGGGGAGAGAAAATTATTACCTATCCACTTAATCCGGAGCTCAACTTCATACGCTTGGGAAAATTCTTGCTCTTTTCTCTTTGTTCATTTATACAATCACAGAGTCTATAGACTCTGTGCACGACAATCGGCACCCAAAGCCGTGTGTACATTATCGGTTATATCATTAAATAAACTAACCAAAAAATATGCTGTATTACGTAGTAAATAGTGCAAATTCTATTGTCGACCATTCTAATCAGTATTAAATAATAATGGAGTGAGCCAGTGTGAAGTGAGACATTAAATGATTGATCTTTTTGTTAAATTACATTCATATGCACCTCCATAATTATTTAATCTGTAATCATACTGATTACATTGTTCGACAACAGAATTTGCGCTTTTAGTACGTTTTGGAATTAATAGATTATCTGTCTTATTATGCAACTAGGGATGTACGTGTCTACGTAATAGAGCATCAGCATCTCTCTCAATATATCGTATTGTACTGAACACGTTGACACACGAGAATCAGCAACCAAAGCCGTGTGTACGCTTCATTAAATAAACTAACCAAAAAATATGCTCTATTACGTAGTTACGTACATCCTCAGTTACATAATAGGACCGATACTCAATTAATTACATAATGTTGTAAATATCACAAATTCTATTGTCGACCGATCCGGATTAAGTGGATAGGTAATAAACTTCTCATTTTTCTCCCATATTTTATAGTCTTTTCTCTTTCAGTATATCGTATTGTACTGAACAAACGTTGACTTTATTCTTCATACACACGACAATCGACATACAAAGCCGTACGTTGTACGTTTTATTAAATAAATTAACCTTTTTGTTTATTAATTGGTTCGTTTATGCTGTATTTAATGATTGATATTATTTTGTTAAGTTATACCACCAAGTGCTATAAACTAGTACAAAATTAAAAAAGTTAATTTTAAGTAAAGTTCTTTGAAATATATCTATATTACTATTATGAATGAGAACTCTTATCGATTTTTAATTTGGAATTATATTAATTGCCATGTGTCATGTTTTTATTATTATTGTCAATTTTCTGCGGATAGCTGATAAATTAATCTATTATCAATTCAATATGATTATAATATGATGTTCAAATACCATTTTGTTATTCATAAAAACGGCCTTTTTATTACTTCTCTGTCATACTGATCCATCAATAAATATTTCTTACGTGTTGCAGCAGACGAGCAAAATTTATTAATTTTAGGGTCCTTTATATTTACTCATCCTTGATTCCATCCAATTATGGCCGCTGATGAAGCGGGAGGTAGACGTTCGCTTTCGGTCATAGGCGTACTGAAAACTAAAATTTCTTATCCTCGTATTCAGAATTATAAATAGCAATAAAAGGATAAAGATAAGTAAAACTTTATACTGATAAGTTTGCTGTACCAATATTAAAAAAATTGGTAGTAGGAAATATTATTTCATAATATTATGACATGATAATGTTATAATGTAATACTATAAAGTAAAGTAAAAGATTTGAAGTTAACGTCTCCTTTTTGCTGCCAGGGCTAATTTGAACGGGGCCTACTTTGTTTACGCGGAATCCGAACAGCGGTCCTCGGTCAATGACCGAGCAAGTGTCTAAATCGACTCTTACTCACGAGATATCCGATCTCATCCGGCCTCGAACCGGCGTGAATGAGCAGTGTGTGTCAATATATTTTACACTTTTGCCTTTATTGGACAACAGCACGATACAGAGTTTCGAACTGGTCACCCGTCTATCCACCAGTATCGCCTTACGTCGCTTAACGTCGGTGTTCTAATGGGAACCGGTGTTTCGACGTAGCTGGACCGTTGGTTGCCCGTAATACTATAGCTACAACCGTTATAACACTAGTTATACCACCCCGCATAAATTCAGTATTATTATAAATAAGTAATTTATTTCACACCCCTTAAAGTGTAGCACAATTAGAATCATAAATACGATGCCACTTAACAGTTATATAATGTTTATAATGTTAATTTTAAAGGTCGTTTTACATAAAAATTGTTTATCTGTTTTTATTTATGATACAAAACCCGCTTGATCATAAAACTTTTTGATCATGTCGATGAGTTTTTTTATATTGAGTATGTATGGGGCTTAAGAAGCAGCGTGGTGAAGGCGTTGTTCCACTGTTCGCATCTCAAACATTGTCAGCTGTCATAAAAAGATTATTATTAAAATTCTAATAAATTAAATTTTACAGAATTCATAAGCAAAACTAGTACGCCTATGACTCAAGAGTTTGGTTTGGTTTGGTGACGACACGTGCGAAGAGATATGCATGGCTTCCACATTTCGAGAGGCGGGGTGAGACCAATCAGCTAAGACAAATCAAGTGGTGGGAAAGAATATTGCCGTAGATGCCAGATCTAGGAAATATTCCCTAACATTAAGGTTTCTATCCAGGAAATACATTTTTAGAAAGCGTATTTTTGGACACAATTTAGTGTGTGTATTTAATTTGTTTTCTCAAACTTGGCATTTCTAAAAGTATTATCAGATAAATATTTTAAAAGAATATTTTTTGTTGGTAGATTGACCGTGCCAACCAGGCTTCAGGAAATTTTCAAAACTTCATCTGGCAACACTGACAGGTGCATCAGTCGGATTTTGAAAGGGGTTGGGTGTACATCATTCTACAATATATTTACGATTTTGAAGGTTATCCATACATCTCGAGACGTTTAATCTTTTAACAATAAAAATAATTAAACGTCCGGTTGTATCTACACTGCTCATGTTTTTGTTGCTGTTTCAGCATAAGTTAAAACAAGCATTAAAAAAATGACTAAAAATCAACTTTAAAAAGGGACAATTAGCAAAATAATTATAAAAAATTAAATCAAAGGTTCAAAAATACCTCCCTGTTGTGCTTCGCAATAGCCAAGACGGTTATAAAACTCTGACCTAACTTTAGCTAACATAACAGCGGGGATATTTTCTAACGACTGAACGATTTTTAACCGCAGCTTGTCAATATTCAAGGGTCGTTCATGGTTATGGCCATAAATGGAATTTTTTACATATCCCCACAGAAAGAAGTCATTGGGCGACAAATCAGGAGAACGTGGTGGCCAATTAATTGTGCCTTGTGTGGAAATTAGCCGATTGGGAAATGTGGTTTGAAGGAACAGATTTACGTTCCGCGCGTTATGCGCAGGACAGCCATCCTGCTGAAACCACACTTCCTCAAAATTGATTGGCAAATTTCGAACTGCTGGTACAATTTGGTTTTGTAGCATATCCAAATATTTGGCAGCTGTTAACATACCATCAATAAAAAAAGGATATTGTGTCCGCAGTGCCATACTAAGGTGCTTATTTTCTCGAGACCAATAACGTACTATCGAAGGATTGTGGTAGCCATGTAAGGGAAACGAGCTTTCATCTGAGAATAATATATTTTCCAAAAATAAATTATTCCGATCGGCTCTTTCTCTTACAGCCTCGCAAAACTCCAGACGTCTGTTACAATCTGCTGGAAAAATTTCTTGCGTGGTACTGATTTTGTAGGACTTATATCCATGCTTTTTTAAAACCCTGCGCACCGTTCGAGCATTGCAGCCAACTTGTTCGGCTATATTTCGGCTTGAACAAGATTCGCTTGTTTCGACCGCGGCACAAATATTAATTTCCTTGTCGGGAATCACCTTCTCTGCGTCTTCCTTATTGTCACAATTTGTGCACGCCGCAATGCAGCCTGTTTGCTCAAATTTGTGGACAATGTTGCGTACAGTTGTGGCACAAGGCACAGGGCGATCTTGAAAGGTGAACACAAAACGCCCAATGACCTCTTCCACACTTGACGAAATGTAAAACCATTTAACGATATGCACCTTCTCTTCAGTCGTATAAATAGCCATTTTTGAAACACTTAACGTACATACCGAAACAGCTAGGCGAAAAGAATGATGCAAAAATAGTTTGGATCTCAGGTGATCTATTTCCTTTCCCCACCCTTTCATCTACATAAAGGTGCGTATTCACTATCCGAACGAACGAATGCTACTATCCAACGAGCGAACGTCCAGTCTTGTTCGCGTGGTTCTATAATTTTCATTCGTTTGCGAACGTCTCTGATATACCGACTGGAAACGGATGATGGAGCGAACCGAATGGCGAACGGCCGCATGCATTCGCTTTGCTGTCCATATATACCGAATTTCATTCCTTTGTTCTTTCGGATAGTGAATACGAACCTTAACATAAAGCACCGCCCCTCTCAATGCGTTCTCCCACCATGCTTATGCTTAATTTAAAGTATATTATATTTTTAGAAAGCCAAATAAAATAATATACAAGGAAAATAAAATAATATACAAAATATCGCATTTAAAAAAAACATAAAGTTTGAGTCATGTTTCAAAAAAGACAGTTCTCAACCAAGAACTAGTACTGTTCGATCTTTTCGATAAGTTATAAGATAGGTAACCAAGATACAAAGGGCATCGAAAATGCAATAATTTAATATTCGCCCTGTATTTTAGGAAGTAAGAGAATTAGGGCATATCTGTATATAGCATCTTTAGTTTCATGAAAAAGTAGCATCGTAATGTGAAAACCGCATCTTCGTACCTCGACTTATAAGCGAGAAACACTGCAAAACACACGAAAATGGGACACCCTGTACAGATGTACTGCCAAATCAAGAAATCAACTACGAACGAGAACCAAGATCGATTTATATATTTTTGTGTTTTTTTTTTACGTTCGTGATAATTCCTTTGCTACTTCGCCCAAAACCCGACAGTACGGAGAAGGGCCGTTTTGACAAAGTAAACGGACGAAGGAGCTAAGGGACGAAGGAACAAACAGTCGCATCAAATTGACAATTTCCCTTGGTAAATATAGGATTTTTGAACGAAGGGATGAAGCGAAGGAATGAAGTAAAGTAGCAAAGTGTGAGTATGGGGCTTTACAATTTTGAGAGATATAACAAAAATAAACGCAGATGTCACTAAAATTACACACAAAATTATTAAATAAAAAAATAATTATTTGACTTCGTATCAAGAAATTTATTGAATTTCAAATTCACTTTATATACAGAAATACTTCCCACAATATAACTAAATTTAATTGTTAATATTATTTTAAATCGGTAATAGATACTATATAATATATTTTAGTGAAAAATGTTTAATTTTTAATGAATAATATTTGTTATCAATTCTCAAAAAAATAAACATATAATAATAAATTTACATGGTTTAACATTATTTTCCTTGAACTCTATTCAAAATAGGGCTATATACAAAACTGCCTTAAAACTGTATAGCCTTATAAAACCAAATTCACAAACCAACGTTAAAGTTAAAATAAGTAACTTTATACAGTGACTAACACAAAGCCAGGTACATGTCCCTGTTGCTTAATTGACTTCCAATAAAATATTTCAGGTACTCAAAACGGTTTCAACATCTTAAAAGGCCGTCAAAGTCACGAAACCCTGAATAAAATAAGAGAAAAAGGTTTTATAACACTCTCCATCGAAAAATCAGCAAGTACCACCATACAGAATGGCTCCATCAGTCTTCATCACGATATCGGACATAGCAAGCCATCGATCAGGCCGATGTAAAAAAGTACTGACAGTGTTTAAAAAAAGTGTTTTAATTGTTCTGTTTCGTAAGTAAATTTATAATTATTTTTATCATCCTATGCACTTTACGCTCGACCTGCTGTTTTGTTTGTTGTGCCTTTACAGATAAAATTCGTTTTTATTTTTATATGACATTGATTATTTGTTTAGTGGAATTATTGTTAGATTTTTTTTTTATATTCGATTTAAATATTTCTGCGAAATTCTCTATATATTCTGTTTAATTGTAATAAATTAATATTAAAACAATTCTGTGTCGTGAAATGGGACTGTGATTAGTGATATAAAGATGGATTTTATCTGTAAAACACTGGCGTACCTATTACATGACTAGCATCTAAAGAGTCTATGTGCGTTTGTGTGTAATTCTTGTGACTTCAATTATCATTTGGATTTAATTCGCATTTATTCACTAAATTGCAACAAAACGTCGTTTTTAAAGGAAGCCAGGATTGGACTAGTTATTTTTAAAGGTACTTTTAGACGGTCAGTTTAGGTTTTAGTTCAGTTTCAGTTCAGTTCAAAAATTACGATCTATTTAGTTTGGTCAAAAGACTAGATTCTAAAATATCACTGTCTCATGTAAATTTAATGAATGGACTTGACTTTGAACCTTCTGATTGGCCAACGATGACAATGATTGACATATGTTATGGAATAACTGCCAAGGAAATTCAAAAAGCCCCCATTTACTAAAATACACACGACCAAACTTATATGGAATCACTCTTTATTTCTGACTGACTAAATTTCTTGCAAGGATAAAAATTGGTATACAACTTTAAGATAAGGCTTTTTGTTATAAATAAACATGATAATAAAGAATAAACGACTGCTGCGATTTATTTTCTTTTGAATTTTATGTGCAGTAGTAAAATCACGATTGTCCGGTAATTTTCATTCAATCCAAAAAAATTAAAAAATGCCTTATGTTGGATTAACAGATGTACAGAGGGGAAGAATTATTGCTATCACCGAACAAGGAATGCTCCAGAGAGACGTAGCAGAGATAGTAGGCGTTACCCAGAGTTTTGTATCGAAAACATATGCTAGATACTTGGAATTAGGAACACACTAGGAGAGGCCCGTACAAAGTCGTCAAAAAGTCACAACTGAACAACAAGACCGCCTTTTGTGCTAAATTGCTAGAATAAATCCCAATATTTCTCATCCAGAACTACAAAGACAACTTCTGGTAGCTACAAGTGTGAACATTTCAATTGAAATCATAAGAAAAAGGCTTCGTGCACGAGGGTTTTACAGTAGGGGAGAGTTACGGATCCCACAGTTATCTCGGCAAAATAAAATTGACCGGCTAAACACATCACGGCATCACACTGGACAACTTAGAATTGGCATAATGTTCTTTCTCCGGATGAGACCAGAATTGGCCTAAGATCAGATAACGATCGAATTCGGGTTCTCAGAGCTCCAGGAAGACGAGCGAGACTTCAGGCTGTCAAATCTGTACCAAGATATAAAGGAGGAACTGTAATGTTCTAGGGAGGTATTATACTAGGAGCAAAAACTCCATCGTTACCACTTCAACAAATTTTAACGGGTCGGAGATATGTTGATTTGGTGCTAGAACAAATCGTTAGTCTTTGGAGAGCTGCAATTGGGGATAATTTTAACTTCTTGCACGATAGTGCACCTCCCCAAACCAGCAGAGTGACTAGAGAATGTCTTGAAACGGAAGGTGTCATAGTTCTGGACTGGCCTGCCTATTTACTAGATCTAAACCCTATCGAACACTGGTGAGACTAGCTCAAAAGAAGGGTTAGAGCTCGTCGAAACAATCCAGGAAAGCATTAGCATAATGGGAAAACATGCCCCAAGATAACGTGGATAATTTTTTATTTCGCTTTTTAGCCATTAAAAATTTAAATATTAATTTCGTTTCAGAAACCAAAAATGCCATTTTGTTTATTTTGGGAACTGATTAATTTTTTTTATTGCTATATGGATTATTTTTTATTAAAAGTCATTGGTAAGGACTGAGTTTTATTCATAAACAGAAAATTTTCATACATCTCAAAAATTATGAAAAATAATAGATGAGTCCATATAAGTTTGGTTGTGTGTATATTACCATATTGTTGCGGACCGGTGTGGACTCGACCTAACCTAACAATATGGCACGCCCTCGGATGACCTTGACATCGCATAGACACCGCAATGCTTCATTCGAAGATTCGAGAAGGATCGAGTCCCACTGGAATGGAGTAGTACATACGAGAACATTCGAAAACCTTCTCTATGCACCTAACGATCTATGGACTATTCTAGATTTCTTTTGCTGTAGGTATAAAAGCCGGCGGCTGTGGCCCAGAGAGGGCAGTTATAAATATACCAGTGCAGTTGACGCGCTAAAATTCAAAATAAATTCTGAGTTATAAATCGTTTGTAAATAGTTCTATAAGTCTTTTATCGTTATTGTTTTTGTTAATTAGTGTTAAATAAATAGTGTTTAAATAAATTGTGACTTTCTATCCACACGGAACCGACGAAAAACGTAACAATTGGTGTCAAGTGTGGCGTGTGTGATAGACTAGAAAAATAAAAGACTAACGATGGCTCCGAAAAAATTATTGAAAGACCTGAAAGTGTCGGAATTAAAATGCATACTAGAAGAGAGGGAATGCGAGACAGATGGAAAGAAAAGCATTTTGCAAGCTAGACTGAGAGACGTTTTGGTGGAGGAAGGTGAGGATCCTGACACATTTTGCTTTGAGTTGGAAGGCCACTTGTGCCTACACAAATTAGACGACAACTTGAACAATTTGAATAGTAAAATAATTGACTTGGAAGTTAATTTAGAAGAGAAAATCAGTGATAAAATTATGGAAAATTCCCAGGATTTAATCAATACATTAGAAGATAAGATCATCGAAAATTCTAAAGATATACAGGCCAGCTTTAATAATAAAATAATAATTTTGGAAGAAAGTTTTAACAATAAAATAACAGAGATTGAGGAAGATGTAAATAGAAAAATCGAAATTTTGAAAGAACAAATAGCGAAGTCAAATTCACCAAAATGTCAAGAAACATCGGAGGCACCGAAACTAGTCGAAAATAAGTATATCTCAAAGTCAGTTATTAAGCCTCCACAGTTTGACGGAAAAACCGCTTGGGCCAATTATTTTTGCCAGTTTGAGGCCGCTGCGAGAGCGAACGGATGGACAATCGCTGAAAAGGCTACCGCTTTGACTGTCGCACTGCGAGGAGATGCGACTGATATCCTGCAGACATTGTCACCATCGGAACAGGGAGATTATCAGCAATTGGTACGACATTTAGAAATCAGGTACGGCCAAGCTCATTTGGAACATGTCTATCATTCCCAGCTAAAAAATCGCATTCAAAAGTCAAATGAGTCTCTGCGGGAGTTTGAAGCCGACGTAGCCCGCCTCGTTCGCCTTGCGTACCCTGCTACGCCCGAGAATGTTATGGAGCGGTTGGCAGTACAGGCATTCTCCGATGGCTTACGTGACAACGAGACAAGACAAGCACTTTTCCTAGCCCACCCCACGCACTTGGTGGATGCTTTAGCACGTGCCCTAGAATTTGAGGCCGCGAAACAAAGTTCTCGGTCTTTAGGAAGAGTACGGGCCATCGACGAATGTTCCGACGAATCCGTGGAAGGGATTGTTCGGAAAGTTATGGACCAGCACATGGGCAAGAAGGGACCGATTCGTTGCTGGAACTGCGGACAGGAAGGACACGTGCGAAGCCGTTGTAAGGAGAAGAACGAAGAACCGGCTTCGTCGAGGTCGGAAAACTACTAAGGGTCGAAATGAAGGGGCACACGTCGACCTGTACCCAACATGCCCCAACGAAAAACTGCCTGTTGCCTCGCTACAATACAAATTCAACAGCATTTTTGTGGATGGTTTTGTTGATGGAGAGTTCCGGACCATGCTGTTGGATACAGGTGCGACGAAAACTATCATCAGACCGGACATTCTTAAAACATCGAAGAAGGTTAAAACAACACAATGGCGACTACGTACTGCTACGGGGGGCTCCGCTGCTGTCCATGGAGAAGTAAACCTTAATTTTGTTATTGGGAGCACCAGTTTTGAATCATCGAGTGTTAGTAGCAGACATCGAAGATGAACTTATTCTCGGAATGGACATCATGACCACTAGAGGTTTTGAGCTAAACCTCAAACAAGGAATTTTGAAAATAAATGAAGAAGAAGTGGTTCTGCATCGAAAATGTGAGGAGACGCTTCGCGTGGTGGTAGCAGAAGATGTTTCGATCCCTGAGCGCTGTGAGATATTTTTGGATGGTTGCCTAGAAGGTAAAATGAATAATGGGAGTATTATTCTGTTGGAGCCAAGGAACCATGACAGCGAAATAGGACGAGGGATCGCTGTTGGAAAAGCCCTGCTACGAGCGAAGAAAACTGTACCGGTGAGAGTAATGAACACGAATTATTATTCTGTATCCTTGAAGAAGGGAACCCTCTTAGGGTACTGTTGTTCGGTCTCCTCAGTCGTTCGAAGCGTGGAAGCCTCCAAAGTTTCGACTTCAAAAATTCCGGACAAAATGGTGAAGGAGTTAGTAAACGTTAAAGGATTATCTCCCGAAAATAGAAGAAAATTGAGAAACCTGATAATCAAGTATCAAGATGTGTTTGATAAAGGAGAAGCAGGACAGAGAGGTCGTACCAATTTAGTACAACACAAAATTGATACCGGAGATGCACGACCAATCAAACAAAATCCGAGAAGACTTCCGCTCGCCAAACGTGAAGAAGCTGACAAAATCCTTCGAGAAATGAAAGAAGAGGGTGTCATCGAACCATCTAACAGCCCGTGGACATCGCCGGTAGTACTAGTAAAGAAGAAAGACGGTACCACCACGTTCTGTGTTGATTATCGGCAGCTCAATAATGTTACAAAGAAGGATAGCTATCCCCTGCCGAGGATAGACGATACTCTAGACACGCTGGCGGGGTCGACGATATTCTCTACTTTGGATCTGAAGATATTGGCAAGTCGACATGGCGCCAAGACAGAGAGGAAACAGCGTTCTCGGTGGGCTCCGGACTGTGGCAATTTACTGTCATGCCTTTTGGATTGTGCAACGCGCCAGCTACCTTTAAGAGACTAATGGAGTCTGTGTTAAAGGGACTATCCTGGACTACCTGTTTCGTGTACCTGGATGACATCATAGTGGTTGGGAAATCCTTTGACGATCATCTGAAGAATTTGGAAGAAGTTTTCAAGCGACTAGGGAGCTCTGGTTTGAAACTTAGCCCCAAGAAATGTCATCTGTGTCAAGAAAAGGTACACACTACTTGGGCCATGTAGTCTCCTCCCAGGGAGTTGCGGTAGATCCACAGAAGACCAAGACAGTGGAAGAGTGGCCGATACCCAAAGACAAACATGAACTACGAAGCTTTTTGGGACTATGCACATACTATCGCCGCTATGTACAAGGTTACGCCACCATCGCAAAACCATTGACCAGACTTACCGAAGACGAAAGGCGTTTCTCTTGGGACTCAGATTCTGACGAGGCATTCCGAAGATTGAAGGCCCTGACTAGTGCGCCCATACTTAGCTATCCTCTTGGCAACGGAAACTTTATATTGGATACCGACGCTAGCAATGTTGGGTTAGGCGCCGTTCTGTCTCAGATCCAGGATGGTCAAGAAAAAGTAATTGGTTATTTTAGTAAGACCTTGTCAAAACCGGAAAGGAACTACTGTGTAACCAGACGAGAATTACTAGCAGTAGTTAAAGCAGTGGAACACTTCTACAAGTATCTCTATGGAAGAAGTTCTTGTTAAGAACAGACCATGCTGCTTTGAAATGGCTGTTGCAGTTTAAGAATCCTGAAGGGCAGGTAGCTAGATGGATTGAACGATTACAAGAATTTGACTTCGACACAGAACATCGAGCTGGGGCAATCCATCGGAATGCCGACGCACTTTCCAGAAGACCTTGCGCTAAGGACTGTAAGCATTGTTCCCGGGCAGAAGAGAAAGAAGTAAAACTCCTAAGAACAACTGTGGTTAATGATAGTTGGCAACCCGAAGATCTTGCAAATGACCAAACCAGTGACCCAGAATTAGGTTTAGTAATTAACTGGAAAAACGCAGGCCAAAGACCAACGTGGGAAGAAGTTTGCGGATATTCGCCGAACGTAAAGTCGTACTGGGTCCAGTGGAATTCCTTGGTAATAGATAACGGACTACTTCGCCGTGTGATCGAGAGACCGGAGGGACAAGAAGAGAAAAGGCAGATCGTCATTCCAAAGAAGAGGGTCCCAGAAGTCTTGGAGGAAGTTCACAATGGAACCAGCAGTGGACATCTTGGTGTTACCAAGACACTTGGCAACCTGCGAGAACGGTTCTATTGGGTGAACTGCAAAGAAGACGTGAGGGCTTGGTGCAAGAAATGTGACCTTTGCGTTGCTATCAATGGTCCACAAAAGCGCAGTGAAGCTCCAATGCGCCAGTACAATGTAGGCAGTCCTTTCGAACGAATAGCGATCGACGTGGCTGGTCCTTTCCCGGAGACGAACGATGGCAACAAATACATTGTGGCAGTAATGGATTACTTCAGCAAATGGGTCGAGGCCTACGCGTTGCCAAATCAAGAAGCGTCCACCATTACTGATGCTCTTGTTAAGAAATGGATCTGCAGGTTTGGTGTTCCCATGGAGCTGCATTCAGATCAGGGAAGAAACTTTGAGTCCAATCTGTTCCAAGGCGTCTGTGAGGTCCTTAACATCCGCAAGATCCGCAGACAGACTGCTCTGCATCCACAATCCCATGGGATGGTTGAACGCATGAACAGAACCATCAACCGTTATTTGGCCAAAGTAGTCTCTGACCACCAAAGAGACTGGGACAAATTTCTTCACCTGTTTCTTCACCTATCGTTCATCCGTCCAAGAATCTACAGGGCAAACTCCAGCCAGCATCGTTATGGGACGGGAAGTGCGCCTACCTTGTGATCTGAAGCTTGGTTGTCGACCGGGAGAATATGTCGCTGGAGAAGATTATATCCACACACTACGTCAAAGGATGGACGACATCCATCCTTCAATATTCAAAGCGCTAGTGACCGAATGAAGGAGCACTACGACATTCAAGCTGAGCATGGGGGATACCAACCAGGGAATTTGGTGTGGCTATACAACCCGCAGAGACGTCGTGGGTTATCTCCGAAGCTACAATCCTCGTGGGAAGGGCCATACGAAGTCATGGATAAGATTAATGACGTCGTATACCGTATCAGAAAATTGCCAAAAGGAAAACCGAGGGTGGTCCATTTCAACCGTTTGAGCCCCTACCAAGGCGAAATAGAAGATGGGACCGTGAGAACTTGCAGCTTTGATCCCCCTGATTCGGAGATGTCCTTTGACGATTTCATGGCCCGATACAACAGCAGTGAGAAGGCTCGCTATGGTGTAACCAAAGAAGAACAACGAGACCTCTTTTCCGTGCCTCCTGATTATTCGCTCGCTCACTGTGTGGCCCGAGATTTGCGGATGTCCAGAGGAATCGCTGCGACGTTCAATGAGAAGTTTGGGCGTGTCGGAGAACTACGCCGACAGGATCCAGAGGTTGGAAGCGTCTTGAGGCTAACCCACAATGCACATGGTCAAGCAAGGCACATCTTCTACCTGGTCACCAAGGAATGGTCTCCGAGTAAGCCGACATGTACCTAAGAAGGGGGCAGTGTTGCGGACCGGTGTGGACTCGACCTAACCTAACAATATGGCCCGCCCTCGGATGACCTTAACATCGCATAGACACCGCAATGCTTCATTCGAAGATTCGAGAAGGATCGAGTCCCACTGGAATGGAGTAGTACATACGAGAACATTCGAAAACCTTCTCTATGCACCTAACGATCTATGGACTATTCTAGATTTCTTTTGCTGTAGGTATAAAAGCCGGCGGCTGTGGCCCAGAGAGGACAGTTATAAATATACCAGTGCAGTTGACGCGCTAAAATTCAAAATAAATTCTGAGTTATAAATCGTTTGTAAATAGTTCTATAAGTCTTTTATCGTTATTGTTTTTGTTAATTAGTGTTAAATAAATAGTGTTTAAATAAATTGTGACTTTCTATCTACACGGAACCGACGAAAAACGTAACAATATGTATATTCTTACAGTGTTATTATATCTGTTACGGCTAAAATTGATACTTAGCTAGTTCTAAAACTAGCCAGCTATTTTGCAAACTAACTAAAACCGCTGTTATTTTGAAGGAATCCGCCCATTCTTGCAAAAGCAAAGTTCACAAACTAACTGGTTAGTTTTTTTAAAAAAAAAATTTAACATTGAAACTGTTTCTGTTATTCTATATAAGGGAGCCCAAATCGAATTAAAATGCTACATTTGCCGCACCATGACGTCATCACGCGTATACGTATAGGAAATCTCGGCGCGGCGGCGGCGAGTTAGTTTAAAAGCAAAAAATATGGGGTTTGCTTTGTTACCTTGTCAAGACATAAGCGAAACTTACAAATTGTTTTTTTTTCATTTAGGCCTTCGTTTTTCGTTAAATGAAAGTTATATTTAAAAAAGTCCATTTTCAAACCAAATTTTCGCATGATTGAAATGAGTTATTCATGTTTAAAGTTTTTTTCGGTCATAAGCGCTAATGGAAATGTTTTTTTGTAAATAATTATAACAAATTACTCCCTACGAAGACTTTATTTTGTACTGGATCAAAAAATAAGTATTTGTTTTCTCTATACGGTGGTATTAATATATCGATTTTTGATGATAGTGCCCTTTTTCCCGGTCTAATTTTGTACTACTTTTGGAATAAGGGTCCCCATATCATGTACTTGTACTTCCTTCCCTGAAAAATTCAGCTTGTGACACCGAAGTGGGATACATATATAAAAGCTGACAGGGTTTTTTTGTTACATCTATCCCGCCGAAACCGCCTCACCAATCTTGATGATTCTTTGTTTAAATGAAAGGTATATATGTCTAGATTTGTTATGAAGTATTATTATATCCTTTAATCGGTATTTCTTTATGTAAAACGAATAAATATTAAAACATACCTGAAAAACACCTACACAAAATACCTACACAAAACACCTCCAGAAATCAATTATTTGTCATTGTCAGTGGTGTGTCAGTTAGATTATAGAGATTATATATCAAGTTTTTACATATTTTAGGGGTCAGTTCATACCACCAGCTTTAGATACATCAATATTAGTACAAAGGTTCGTTTAAAGGACATTAGTGATTAGTGAATTAGTTATGCAAAGCGATTTTAGAAAATTCATCCTCTTAGAGTTTAAAATTATGTCGAACAATTTGTTGTATGAAAATCATTTACTATCTGGTCTAGAAGAATGAAATCCTGCAGAAAGAATAAGAAGAGATTTTTGAAATTCATCAACCAAATGGGTAAAGTTAGTAAAAAATTATATAAACTGTAACAGCCTTTTTTCCTAGAGAGCTATTACTAACGCCTAACTGTCGGTCTTTTTTTCTCTCGGGCGCCACCCCAAAATTTATAGTGTTTGAGAGATCACTTCGGCCAGTACGGGTAGCATAAGTTCATCAATAAATTAAATATGAATCCAACAATATATATATGTATATATATATATATATATATATATATATATATATATATATATATATATATATATATATATATATATATATATATATATATTCTATATATATATATATATATATATATATATATATATATATATATATATATATATATATATATATATATATATATAAGTTCATCTAATATGAAGAAAATATTAAAACATGAAATATCGCAAAATCTAACACAGGAGAAATTAAATCAGTTAATTACAATAGCAAATAATTAAGTTCATATTATTTAAATTCAAACCTAAGAAAAGAAATATTATAATAGAAAATACTAGCAATACATATTCACATGCATCTTTAGATAAATCAAATATGAAAGAAATATTATTATGGTAAAATAAAAGAGGAACTTTAATTAACTCCTCATCTGTAAAGAAATTTTATACCATAAAAATAAAATAAAAACTCTACTGTGCTAAAACTAAAATTTGTGATTACTAGAACTCTGATGGGGTATCTGACGGTTAAAAAAAAGAGAGAATGCGATTACCTTTTTTCTGACAACCCTAATTATTCCAAGTATTCGATTACCTGACAACCCTAATTATTCCATTACCGGAGGAAATCCCGATCTTTGAAAACTATAAAGAACACTAAGTAGAGGTTGTGTTTTTTAAGGATAAAAGGATGAAAAAGTCTCCATTTTCCAAAAATTAGTTGTATTAGTAGTAAACTTAGTAAAATATCTATGTATCTAGTGTATTCGACTGTTGCTAAACGATTATTAAGTGCCTAGGTTAAAATTAAAATTCTTAAAAGTAGGTATCCAAAAATATGTTGGAATAATTTTAGGCAATATACCTATATTTGGAGGGGCTTTGCAAGAGGGTCCATAGGAAAAAATTCTGATTTTTGGGGACTAAAACGATATTGTGTTGTTTGCATTTTTCAAGTATCTTTTTTATACACCAAAAATGACACCACAATATCAATACCTCACAAATATCCCACCTACCGATTTCTACCGAATTTTGACCAAGTTGTCTACCAAAAATAAAATTTTGGTAGTGGCAACACTGCAACCGTTCGCGTTCGCATCGGCTCGGCGGCAGGGTGATGTCTTATTTAGGCGCATCCGCCATGACATCAAGAAAAAAAACTACTTTTTCTTTTTTTTCTTAATTAAATGAAAAACAAAAAATCCGGCGACGACAGTTTTTAGAAGAGCCAATTAGCTATCTTTTAGTAAAAAAATCAACTTTCTAGAGCAAGTCGTTACTTCAGTAGAGACGACTCAGATAAACATTAGCATTTTATATCTGTAGATGGTATTGCCGGTATTGGTAAGATTTTTTTGTTTAATTTTTGTATCAGAATTATAATATTTGTGAATTCTTTGTTTGAATGTTTTATTTATTAAGTTGAGTGGGGTAATTATTTAAAACTAGTGCATCTTTTGCTTTTTTAGGGTTCCGTACCCAAAGGGTAAAAACGGGAAACCTATTACTAAGACTTCGCTGTCCGTCCGTCCGTCCGTCTGTCCGTCTGTCACAAAGGTCTATCTTATGAACCGTTATAGCTAGACAGTTGAAATTTTTACAGATAATGTATCTATGTTGCCGCTATAAGAACAAATACTAAAAACAGAATTAAATAAATGTTTATAAATAAAAAAGTACTTTCACTAAACATTGTCTTTTAAGTAAGAATTTTACATAGATTCTTTCAAGTCCTCGGTGGCCGCGTGGGTTAAAGCGTTACGTTGGAGCCGTAGTAAGGCAGGTTCGAATCCTAGTCAAGGCGACTTTTTTTAATCATTCCCTGGGTATTGTATATTATGGTGTTTAGAAAACTGATTGAATTATCTTTTTGTGTTTCGATGGTAAATTGGATTCGTTTTAATTCGTTTGTCGAATGCATTAAATTCCTTCAGAACGTATTCATTTTTTTCTTAAGCATAATACAATCATCTACATAACGATAGTATAACGGTATTTCAAATTTAATATTTTTTAAGACATATTCCTCCAGATTTTCCATAACGAGTTGGGCTATTACACTATAGAGTTAAATTATAAAAATTGTTTTTGTATTGGAAATATGTTGAGTTTAATGTTAGTTCACATGCATGTATAAATTCTTCCCTTGGTATATCTGTGAATTTTTCTATTTCATTCCATTTTTTGTTGATAGCCTTTGTTGCTAATTTTATGGGTATGCTTTTATATAATAACGTGACATCATTAAATTATAATTAACAGGAACCTGAATATGTTTAATTTTTTGTTTAAAATGGAAAGAATCTTTTATATAATATTGATTTTTGTAAATGATATTCTTCATAATATTTTTTGAAATTTGGATAAAGAACTAAAAGGAGATTGTACACATGATACAATAGGTCAATACACTAAATAGGTCACAACACTGCAAAATAAAATTTCTTTGCAATCAGCTTAGTATAAATGATAATTTTATAAAAAACAAATTGACAGAGAATCATTTCAAGGAATTCAAAAATCAGGTGTCATTGAAAACAGAAAAAATATTCGAAAACATTAAGAACCGCAATCAAAATAAAATTACCAACCTTATTAAAATTCAGAAAAATTACAAAAACAAAACAAATGAACTTTGGATTGAAAATGTATCAAACATACATTTACCTGACTATGCTAAACATAAATTGAACTTGGGACCTAATTATGCAGTCGATATTAGTAATGCAAATTCCATACCAACTCATAACATATTAGCCAATATCAAGAATAGTATAAGCCATCTCCCAAATAACAAAAAAAGACGAAATTGAAGCAAAATCAACCAATATAATATCTAATTTTAAGAACAAACTTAAAAATAGTAATAAATCAAACAAATTATCCTTAAACCAAAAAATCTAAACAAAACCAAGAGATTCATAAAACACCATCCTGAAATTGTAATATAGCAGACAAAACAAATAAAACACTAGTTATGAATGAATCAGATTATTACAACAAAATGAACCATCTATTACAAGATAAAAAGACGAACAAAATGGTAAAACTCGATCCTACAAATCAAAACCAAAAAAAAGTTAATGAATTACTAGATCTCTGGAAAAAAAAGAATATGTTCGTTCTATTGAAGCTGAGAGCACAGAGCGCCAGTTATGACAGTCGAAATACACAGATACACTTCTCACGGACGACATCCGCAGGATGCACCTGCACTTTTGCCTGGGAACCTGCAATTCAGCAAGTTGCCATAAGAAGAGGTTTCTTCACAAATCAATGTAGATTTTAGTTTTAGTTCTTGTCTAGCTATTGTACTTGAAACATTCAATTGCTGTTCCGTAAAATAAATTTAAGTTTATTCCAAAATTTGTGTTTTTTAAAAATACATTTTTGTGGGACTCAAATGTAACTGGCGCAGTCGGTAGGATTTGTGCGGGTACAATTTTCGGTACGAAAGTGTCTATCGGACTTTGCATCTTGTGGTTTTCAACCCTTCAACACGAATCCGGGAAGAACCAACGGTCCAGCAGCAGAATCAACCCCAAAGCAACAGCGGAGAACTCGAGAAGGGACTGGAGACTACGAAAAAAATAAGTGCCATTCCTTTTTGTCTCTTCCAAACCTCTGCTTAATGTTTTAGGTCGGGATAGTTAGGTTCTGTACATCGCGTAGTTTTCGCAGTTCATTGAGAACAATTTAGATTTAATTCAGTCTATCGACACGTAGATTTAAGAAACAAAAAAATAATTAAATATTTTCTATACAAAAAAATCACTTTTCTATTTGTTTTCTAAATAAAGAAAGTTAATTTAGAAAGTAATTATTTTAGTAGATTTAAATAAATAATTTTACTTCATGAATAAAATTGATGATATTGTAGATCAATTAAGTAATCTATCATTTTCAAAATCAGAAAAATCGATAGAAATTTCTAATAAGAAAATAATTGCACCTTCAAAAATGAATGAACAACAACAAGTAAATTGGGATCTTTTTAAATCCAAACTCGAAAACATTAAACCTTATGACGGAAATGTAAATACTCTTAATAAATGTATTTTAAGATGCGAAAATTTTATTGACAGCTATAAATCATTAAAGGACAAAAGTTTAAATGACCATATATTTGAATGTATTCAGGGAAAATTGATAGGTAAAGCCGAAATTATGGTAGGAAATCGCGCAGAATTGACAGATTGGACCTCTTTTAAAACAGCTTTAATTCAAAGTTTTGCCGATCGACGAGATTTAGATTGTCTCGTGCAGGAATTAACTAGGACACATCCATATAAAAACGAATCACTTTTAAATTTTGGTAGCCGTTTACAATTATTAAGAAGTAATGTAGTTCAGCGCATAAGCAACGATACTACAATTACAAATGAACAGAAACTCTGTCACATAACCTATTTAGATAAAACCGCCCTTAATACATTTATTGCGGGATGTTCAGATATTTTACGGAATAACATGCATCTGAGAAAGCCTAAAACGCTAGAAGATGCCTTAGCATATGTTAATAAATTCGAAAATTTTGAACACCTATACGGGAATACTAATTTTCCACCACCACAAAAAATAAATGCATCATTTAAATCGCAACCTCCCCCGCAGGTAAATACATCTCAACAAAATCAGAGAAATTTTAATAATAATCCGAATAATTTTTCACAGTTTAATCCACAAAATAATCCAAATAATTATAATTTTGGTAATAATCCAAGGAAAAATCATAATAATAACTTTGGTAACAATTTTGGAAATAATTTTGGTAATAATTCACAACAAAAATATGTATAGCCTTCTCAACCTATAAACATACAAACGAGGCCAATGCCACCACAAAGATTCCCTACAAATCGAGAGGTATTCGGGCCTCCACAAAATGTTTTTAAGCCTAAACCGATACCTGCAAGTCAACTTCCTAAACCGGAACCGATGTCTACCGCATCGCGAATCCCAAGTTTAAATTCTAGTAGGGGTAGTTTTCAAAATCAAAATTTTAGAAATCGACAACAAATGTATGACAATAAACCGAATTTGGTTTTCGAAGAATTATTTTCTAACGAGTATGTTCAAAATAATTCTGACCAAACAGATATCGATTACACTCAAGCTTATTACGATCAAGAATATAATCAATCAGATAACGATTATAATGACGAGCAATATTGTCAAACATATGTTGATGATAATATCTCTAATGAACAATCCGAAAGTTATAATGAAAATTTTCAAATAGAGAGCCCACCAAATCAAGAGAGTTGATAGAAATTAATATTTCTTCTAATAATGCCTTGCCATATATAGAATTTTCCAAACCTCATAATAGATTATTAATCGACACAGGAAGTAGTAAATCAATTATTAGACCATCTATAATCGAACAGTATTTTCCTAATCGTATTTATCACCAAACAAATAAAATTAGAACAGCTGTAGGCACCAAAGAAACAAAATTTGAAGCAACACTACCACTTTTCCAAGAATTTGGGTTAAACCATAATTTATGTTTTATACTTTTTGATTTTCACGACTATTTTCATGGTGTTATCGGACTCAATGATTTAATTGCTATGAATTTAAATATTGATTTAATAAATAAGAAACTTATTGGTAAAAACATCGAAATACCATTTAAATATAAGAATCCAGTTTGTGATATGAATGCACTTGAAACTATGTCTGTAACAAACAACTCCGGAGACATTGAAAATGATATTAATGATTTTTTACAAGACCTAGACTTAAACGAGAAGAACTTACTCTTTAAGGCTATCGATTCAGACCAACCAAAAATCAAAATTATTTCAGACATTCAAATTAGGCCCCCAAATCGTCAAATTGACGTAGAGAAAACATCAACAGATCTCGAAACTGTACATACTTCAGCCGAAAATCCAGTGATGGGCATATCGATATCAGAAAAACCAATGAACACATTTAAAAACCAATTGATAATAACTACCGGAGATATCGAAAACATTAAATGTAATTTCACTAAACCTTTCGACTATACTCGTATATACGTCACAATATCAAACAGAAACGCTACTCCAAATATAGTCAAATTATTAAAAGAATTTGTGGACCCAAAACAACATTACGCGATATTTTTCCGTGACCCAGAATTTGCAAAACATTTTGCAGTAACGATTCAAAATTTACTCAAAAATTCGTCTTATCGATTAACTCAGTGTTCTAAATTTTTGGAAGATATTGAGACAAAAGAGGAACAAGTAGAAAAATTAAAATTATACCATACAATAAAAACATGTCATCGCGGTATAACCGAAATGAAACAATCTTTATCTTTAAAATTTTATTGGCCGAAAATGGGAGATGATATTGAAAATTATATTAATAACTGTGAGATTTGTCAGAAAAACAAATACGACAGACACCCTCCAGTAATTAAATTTACTTTAACACCAACTAGTTCAAGACCATTCGAACATATTCATATAGATACATTTAAGATCTCAAATGAAATTTATCTAACGATTATCGACACTTTTTCGAGATATGCACAAGCCTACTTGTTGCCACATCTCTCCGGAACCGTTGTAATAGAAAATCTCTTTAATTTTATTAGTCATCACGGGTTACCTCTAAAAATTACTACCGATAACGGCACTGAATTTAAGAATAAAGATCTTGAAGACTTTTGCAAACTCTAAAAAATCGAATTACATTATACCACCGCGAAGAATTCGAACTCAAATTCCCCGGTCGAAAGATTTCATTCGACAATTATTGAACATTATCGATGTTTAAAAGAACAAAATAATAATTTTACGTCAGAACAACTTATGAAAAGAGCACTTCTAGGCTATAATAATTCAATACATTCCGTAACAAAGTTTACCCCGTTTGAAGTAATTAAAGGACACATAAACAATTTGAATCCGTTTGATTTAAACGATCATACCATCATTTCAAATTATATACAAAATCACAAAGAAAGTACCGATCAACTCTATAAACAAATAGCTATAACTAATCGGGAAAAGAAAGAAAAAATCAATCAGAACAGGTCTGATCAACCTGCTTTCCCTAAAACAGATACGGCTTATATTAAAACCAAATCTAGAAATAAAGATTTACCCAAATATAAAAAAGCAAACGTCATCAATCAAACTGATATTAAAATTCAGACAGATAAAGGAACTTATCATAAACAAAGCGCACGTAAACCAAAATGTAACAAAAAATCTTCGTTACAGGGTGACAATGCTGCCCAAAATCTTGACGGCATGGATGCTATTCCAGGTCCTTCAAACTCGATGCCACCAGGGAGAAGATCTCCAAGTGATAACACTTAGAAATTTAATATTACCACTTAAGTTAGAAAAGGCGAAATTAATTTACGCGAAACATACTGTCAAGACTTAAATATAGGCCAACTTGGGTTTACATCAAATTGGGAAAAATCATGTAAAATATAATTCTAGTAAACCAATTTGATGTAGATTCAAGGGAATCGTTCATGTATACGTTGACCTAGATATGTTCTTATAATAAACATTGTTAATTAAAACAATTAAAATCAGGTCGATGTAAGCGTGATGTTTCAAGGCTAGCTCGTACTAAACATCGGTGCTGGAAATATACAAAGGAGATTTTTGAGCACGTACCCGCCGATAATTGGGACGAGCGGACAAATATAAAATGGTGTACTGAGGACAGGGGGGAGTTAGTTAGTTAATTAATCCGTCGATGTGAGTCGCATTGCTAGTAGTTGGCCAGTCAGAACCAGTTGAACCATGTTCCTGTAAGTTTTTTTTTTATTTTGAGTGTACCATACATTGAGTCTTGGCATTTCCCAAAATTGTTATACACTGTAAACCTTATATTAAATAAATGCATATTTTATCTAATGGTTGTTTTGATTAAGAGAGAGGACCTGGTATAGCGACCCTAGCAAACAAACAACCCCCCGCTAGGTCGCGACATGTGGTGGAGGCGCCAGTCTCTTTTTTTTTAGTCAAAGCAGTCCAGTTTCAGTTCTCATTTTAATATTACATAAATGCATACAGAGTTTATTATCCATGACAACTATGTCAAATAATCACTTAGGGAAAAATCCTAAATACTTACATTAAATAATTTTATATCATAATTTAATAATATTTTAACAGTTTTCCTTTTAAGGATTTAACATATACATTACTTATTTACGTTCTTCTAAATCCTAACAAATTTTCTACTGTCATGAATAGGACAACATCAAATGTAGATTTTTTCCTCTTATTCTTTTTTCTTTCTTCATCCTAAAAATTAATTGAGTGTGCATTGTAATATTGAAACATACAAGGATCGGAAATGCTAAGATTTTATTTTAATTTTAATCTTATTCATAACTTATGAGTTTTTTGATATCCATAATATATATTTCAATTAAATATATTTCATTTTCTCAGTTATTTACTAATATTATTAAAAGTAAATTATTATTTTAAATTTCTCTCTAGTATAAAAAAGGCTAATTGAAATATATATTCGACTATGCCCAATAAATATATATTAGTTGCATTTTTTTTCCAAAATTGGACATATTTTTTTTCAAATAATAATTCAATATAACAATTGAATAAAACATACTATATTTATTTTTTTCTCTCAATGTTAAACCCAACAAGGTTATTATAAAACATATTATGGTCTCGAACCCTCACAAACTGCATATTGTTGTCGTTTCTTTTTCTTTGTTTATAATACGAGTATATTGATGGTCAAGTGTTGTTATTGTTTCGTTTGTGGTTCGATAATTGGTATGGTGCAATAACACCTAACATATGACTACCGAAAGGGTAACAAGAAGCAAAACAAAGTCATCGCTAGTGTTGTTTATGTGTGTGGCCCATCCCAGCTAGTCTGTGAATGTGTATGCCGTATCCATATCCAGGACAGCTTTACAGCGTTTAATGGATTACTTCTGATAATAAGAATGCCTGAAGAAAAAAATACGGCTGGAGACGCTGAGGCGTCACCTGCCAAAAACAGGCCCTCTCAAAGGATCTGAAGGGTGGCACAAATGGACTATTTGAATGGACTGAAGTGACCATGTTGGATGTTTCAGTTCTAACTCTTAATGTCGATCGAAAATCAAAAAGCAGACACCTGTTGGATAAAGTGTGCGAAGCCATCAACTTAATAGAAAAAGACTATTTTGGCTTGGTGTATGCTGACAGACATGATCCCAGAAATTGGTTAGAATTAGATAAAAGGATAGCAAAATTTCTGAAAAACGAGCCCTGGAGATTTACATTTGAGGTTAAGTTCTATCCTCCAGCTCTAGCTCAATTACAAGAAGATATTACAAGGTACGAATTATGTCTACAAATCCGCAATGATATTCTTAGCGGACGCCTGCCTTGTTCATTTGTCACACATGCCCTCCTTGGATCGTATTTGGCCCAATCAGAATTGGGCGATTACGATCCGGATAATATGAACAAAGATTACTTGAAAGAGTTCAAGTTGGCTCCCACCCTAAACGAAGACCTAGAAGCTAAAGTGTGTGAACTTCATAAAACACACAAAGGTCAGACTCCAGCCGAAGCAGAACTGCATTACTTGGAGAATGCTAAGAAACTAGCCATGTATGGGGTTGATCGACATCCTGCCAAAGATTCTGAAGGGGTAGATATTATGCTTGGTGTTTGTGCCTCTGGATTATTAGTTTACCGCGACCGCCTTAGAATAAACCGATTTGCCTGGCCGAAAATTTTGAAAATAAGCTATAAGAGACACAATTTTTACATCAAAATACGTCCCGGTGAGTTCGAACAGTTTGAATCCACGATTGGCTTCAAATTGGCCAACCATCGCGCAGCTAAGAAACTGTGGAAAACCTGCGTGGAACACCATACTTTCTTCAGACTGATGTCGCCTGAAATTAGTCAGAAAAATTTGCTGTTTCCTAGGTTAGGATCGAAATTTAGATATTCAGGTAGGACTCACTATGAGACGAGAAAAACACCAATTGACAGGCCTGCTCCTCAATTTGAAAGGTCGTTGACAGGCAAGAGATTGACATCTAGAAGTATGGACCCTCTGAGTCTAAGACCCGAAGATGAGTACAATGACACCAACAAGCGCCATACAATGTCTCATCCTCCCGAGCACATCATTGATGTCGATAACCAGACACCTACCAAAATTAAATCACCTAAGGACAAAGAAAAGAAACCTGTAGGCGGCGTAGCAGTTTTGCCGGCTGGTGGATTATTTAGTAAAAAGATCAAGGAGATAGTATCGTTCCTGTAACAGCGGTAACAACGAAAAGAGATCCGAGAACTGGACAGTTAAACCCGGCTAGAGCACATAAAGAAACCACCCACGGTAAACCAATTGTTCTGATCCAAAATCAGCATCTTCAGTCGACAAATCACTAGGACTCTACGATCCAGCTACTAATAAAGTGTACACTAAATACAGAGTATACGATCCCATTTACGAAACTCTCAGCGTAACAGACCCCAAGAGTGGAAAAACTGAAATAAAGCACGATCAGCATGACTCTATCACCGGAGAAGTCTTATTCAAGGGCCTGGTAAACCCCAAGACCAACAAAATAGACAATTCGTTCAGTAGAACTATTGCAATCGAGCTAAAGAACCCCGAAGGTGATCCTAGTCTCGTCAGGACTAAGAAATCCGTTCCTGTTAGTCCAGTGAAACCTCCGGTGCGAGATTCTCTATCTCCTAAAGACAGAAATAAGGTAATAAAACTTCTGGTCATTACTGCGAAGAAAGACCCCAAAACTGGACACTTAGACTTGGAGACTCGTCACGTGGATCAGTCTGCCGGTATATAATAATAATAATATATAGTTTATTGAATACTAACAACACACGTCTACAATTCATACAATACAAAATCATAGTTTTTAGTACCCAAATGGATACTGGAATCATTTCAAAAATGTTCTAGTCCAGATCCATAAAAAATATATTATATCCATTCACTTATTGTACTGTGTTCTTAAATTCATAACTACAATTCTAAACTTAGTTTACCCTAATATAAACTATAAAAAAAACCTAAGCATATATATGATCAAAGACGGGAGAAGCGGAACAGCAAAGAAACAAAAGGTATCAATGAAATAAGGTTTGGGCAGGCACTATACATCCTTCGGGAGAGATATTACATCCTTCGGGAGAGATTGACTCAAAGTATGGGTTAATAGTCTCTAGAAAAGGCACTATAGTTATTACTGACCCAGCAACTGGTAAACAAGAGACAGTTCAAGGACACGTCGATCCTATTTCTGGTCAAATTCAGATCACAAATGGTCCAGTCATTGACCCTAGAACAGGTAAAAGAGATCCTAACCTAGGTCAGGTTATAACTGTTGTAGGAGACTACGGAAGTCCGGTGGATGATCGAGCAGCAGTGAAACATGCTTTACCAAGTCATCCCATGCCAAAAAAACGAGTTATTAAGGTTCTGGTGGTTACCAGTAAGAAGGATCCTAAAACTGGAAAGGTTGATATCGAAAATGGCATTGTAGAGAAGTTGACGGCTACAATAGATCCAGTTAGTGGTATTATTGAATCAAAATATAAAAAATTGATGACAAAAATAAAAAAATCGTGCAAAAGATAAATCTGGTAAAACTACAGTCACACCGATCAGGATTGATGAGAACACAGGTCAAATATACGTCAGTGATAATATCGTGGATTCCAAGACGGCTAAGGTGGACCCTAACTTGTCCCAAGTGATCAATGTAGTCGATCCTCAACATCCAGCTGTGGTTATTACATGTGTTACTGCTAGGAAAGATCCTAACGGAAAGATAGGCCTTACCAATTCCAGAACTGAAGTTACTAATGGCAAAAAAATTCCTGAAACTGGTGAGATCATTACCAAACCTGGTACAATTAATTTGAAATTGATGCGCATCTATACTCGTGATCCCAAAACTGGCAAAATCCAGGAAAGACCGGTTCAAGTAGACAAAGACGATAATATCATCGTATCTAGCGGTGTTATAGACCCGAAAACTAACTAACTTGATGCTAATATGGTGCAGTTGATTCAAGTAGGACCGGAAGTTGATCCAGAAATCGAAATCAGAACCTACGTTGGTAAAGTTGATAATAAGAAAAATACAATAGATTCGAAGAACGCTCATCCAGATTCCACTCCAGGTCTATATGATCCAGATAAAAATAAAATTTATACGAAATACGGTCATCTAGACCCGGTTCGCGAAACATTGACTATTATTGATCCAAAATCTGGCAAAACTGACGTTAGAGTGGGTCATATTGAACCCAATACTGGCGAATTGGTTTTCAAAGGAGGATTTATTAATCCCAAAACAGGGAAACTTGAAAAAGATTTTGGCTGTGCTGTCTCAGTCCATATTACTGAACCCAGTATCGATCCTGTTGCTTCTCAGCAACCCTCTGAGAAGGAAATTCAAAAAGCCACTGCTGCCAGCTTGAAATCCGTATCTCCTCCGAAGATTATTACTACGTCTCATCTAAAGGAAAGTACTGGAACTCCTATCAAGGAGGTTATCACTGGAGTACTTCATCCCATCGCTAAACATCGCATAGTTAAGATTATGGTGATCACCGGCAGGAAAGATCCATAGACAGGCAACGTGATATAGATAAATTTAGAACCGTAGAACGATATTACCGGAGTTGTATACCGTCGAACAGGCTTTTATTGAAAACAATGAATTGGTCAGAGATTCGACCTACATACGATACATGGTTCTCCGTTGATAATTCGAATGTCCCTTACAACAGGTCAGAGAGGTATCATACCTGGGAAAGTGGATGAAACGACTGGTCACATCATCAATGGTGGTCCAGTCTGTGTGTCTCCTTAGTATATCTTCGTGTTTATTTTTCTGTGTATATAATTTAATTCTTCTCCCCCTCTCTCTCCCCCGTCTTTAACTCTCACCTTTGACCTCGCGCCTCGTATTCGCTCAGCTGATATATAGACTCGTACTCCTCTCGATTTATAGACTGACGATTAATGTATATATAGTTTTTCTAGCTTTCTCAATTTTGAGAAAGATAGATCCACGGTGAGACTCGGGGATAAATTACAGCAGTCCCCAAGTAGTTTAGGAACTTAAAGCTACTCTGAAATAAAAGGTATCCGTTCTCCCCACCTTTGACTACTCTCTTTCCTCTTGGGTTCCGCTCCCGGCTCTCTAGATTATTTTGTGGGATGACGTCTCTGCTCTCTCTCTTTATATATATTATTTCCCTCGTCGCATGGTCTTCCTCGCCTTAACCTTCTGCATCTGCGTTTATTTGACGAATAAAAGGATGCTATCTTATGATCCACAGTGAATATTTATAAAGATGGGTACTGTGGATCAGAAAAAGCGTCGTGGGTTCATGCGTCCTGATCAGAATCTAGAGGATAGGCATATAATTTAAAAAAAAAATATTTTTTTTTTTGATCTTTTGGGGGGGTTCGACATCTTTTTTAACCGGGGGGCAACCTCTTTTTAGGATTATCTTTGAGTCAATCTACCTCTGTGTTTATATACCCCATCTCACTTTAGAGTTTTCTTCTTATGTATTACACAATTATTTTTTTATAACAATAAAAAAAAAAAAAAAAAGTATTTTGAAATTTTTAAAAATATTTTACTGTTATTTTAAACTGAATAATGGTTCAGAAGTGGGCGGGGGACCTATATAAATTTTTTTTGGATTTTATTGCGTTTCC